>NC_141619.1:42958720-43068720 GCF_047967505.1 Dipteris shenzhenensis
CTCCCTCTCTATGGGATGAAGCTCCCTCTCTAGTCGCATATCTCTCTCTCTCTAGTCCCATACCTTCCCAACCTCTCACTCTCTCTCTCTCGCTTTCTCTCTCCCTCAATCTCTCTCTCTCACTCCCATACCTTCCCCCCCTCACTCTCTCTCTAGCTTTCTCTCTCCCTCCCCTCACTCTCTCTCTCCCTCCCCCCCTCTCTCTCTCTCTCCCTCCCCTCCCTCCTCTCCCCTCTCTCTCCTTCCGCTCCCTCCTCTCCCCTCCCTCTCACCCTAGTGACCGTGGCTGCCAGGACCCCTCCCTCCTCTCCCCTCCCTCCTCTCCCCTCCCTCCTCTCGCTTTCTCTCTCCCTCCTCTCTCTCTCCCCCCTCTCTCTCTCTCTCCCTCCCCTCCCTCTTACCTAGCGGCCACGGCCGCTAGGAACCCCCCCCTCTCCCCTCCCTCCTCTCCCCTCTCTCTCCCTCCCCTCCCTCCTCTCCCCTCCCTCTCACCCTGGCGGCCGCGGCTGCCAAGACCCCCCCCCCCTCCTTCCCCTTCCTCCCCTCTCTCTCTCCCTCCGTCCTGCCTCCCTCCCCTCCCTCCCGTCGTGGCGGCCACGACTGCTAGGACCCCCCCACCCCTCCCTCACCTCCCTCCCATCTCTCTCTCCCTCCCTCCCGCCTCCCTCCCCTCCCTCCCGTCCTGGCGGCCGTGGCTGCCAGGCCCCCCCCTCCCTCCCCTCCCTCCCCTCCCCTCTCTCTCTCCCTCCCTCTCGCCTCCCTCCCCTCCCTCCCGTCCTAGTGGCCACGGCTGCCAGGAACCCCCCTCTCCCTCCCTCCTGACCCGGCTGCCCCTCCTCTCGATGCCCTCCCTCCCTCCCCTCTCTCTCTCCCTCCCTCCCGCCTCCCTCTCGTCCTGGCGGCTGCGGCTGCTAGGACCCTCCCCACCCCTCCCTCCCCTTTCTCTCTCCCTCCCTCCTGCCTCCCTCCCCTCCCTCCTGTCCTGGCGGCCGCGACCGCCAGGACCCCCCCACCCCTCCCTCCCATCTTTCTCTCCCTCCCTCCCGCCTCCCTCCCCTCCCTCCCATCTTCGTGGCTGCGGACGCTAGGATCCCGCCCCCCCTCCCTCCCCTCCCCTCCCCTCTCTCTCTCCCTCCCTCCCACCTCCCTCCCCTCCCTCCTGTCCTGGCGGCTGTGGCCGTGGCTGCCAGGACTCCCCCCCACCCCTCCCTCCCCTCTCAATCTCCCTCCCTCTCGCCTCCCTCCCCTCCCTCTCGTCCTGGTGGCCGCGGCCGCCAAGACCCCCCCTCCATCCCCTCCCTCCCTCCTGCCTCCCTCCCCTCCCTCCCGTTCTGGCGGCCGTGGTCGCTAGGACCCCCCCTCCATCCCCTCCCTCCCTCTCGCCTCCCTCCCCTCCCTCCCTCCCGTTCGCCTCCCTCCCCTTCCTCCCGTCCTGGCGGTCATGGCTGCCAGGACCCCCCCTCCCTCCCCTCCCTCCCTCCCCTCTCTCTCTCCCTCCCTCCTGCCTCCCTCCCCTCCCTCCCATCCTAGCGGCCACGGCTGCCAGGACCCCCCCACCCCTCCCTCCCCTCCCTCCCCTCTCTCTCCCTCCCTCCCGCCTCCCTCCCCTCCGTCCTGTCCTGGTGGCCGTGACCGTCAGGACCCCCCCACCCCTCCCTCCCTTCTCTCTCTTCCTCCCTCTCGCCTCCCTCCCCTCCCTCTCGTCCTGGTGGCCCCTCCCCTCCCCTCTTTCTCTCCCTCCCTCCTGCCTCCCTCCCCTCCCTGCCGTCCTGGCGGCTGCGACTGCCAAGACTCCCCCCCAGCACTCCCTCCCCTCCCTCCCCTCTCAATCTCCCTCCCTCCTGCCTCCCTCCCCTCCCTCCCGTCCTGGCGGCCACGACCGCCAGGACCCCCCCTCCCTCCCTCCCGCCTCCCACCCCTCCCTCTTGTCCTGGCGGTCGCGGCCGCCAGGACCCCCCCTCCATCCCCTCCCTCCCGCCTGCCTGCCTCCCTCCCCTCCCTCCCGTCCTGGTGGCCACGGCCGCTAGGACCCCCCTCGCCCCCCCTCTCAACCCCGCCCCCTCCTGTGGATGCCGCCCCCCCTCGCCGCCCTCGCCTCTCGACCCCGCCCCCTCCTCTCGATGCCGCCCCACCTCCCTCCCCCTCCCTCCTGTCCCTCCCTGCCTTCCCCCCTCTCGTCGCCGCCCCTCCCTCCTCTCGACCCAGCCGCCCCCCTCTCCTCTCGATGCCGTCCCCCCTCTCGATGCCACCCCCCTCCCTCCAGTCCCCCCTTCCTCCCTCCCTCTTCCTCCCTCCTCCTACCTCCCTCCCCCTCTCCCCCTACCTCCGCTCCTCCCTCCCTCTCTCCCTCTTCCTCCCTCCCCTCTTTCGTCGCTCCTCCCTCCCTCCTTGGCTCCTCCCTCTCATCCCCCTCCACTTCCCTCTTCCTCTTGGAGGCCGCGGCCTCCAAGGCTTCTCTCCTTCTCTCTAAACTTTCTCTCTCTCTCTCTAGTTCCTCTCTCTCTTTCTTTCTTTCTCTCTCTTCAAATTTTAAAAAGAAAATCTAGATAAAGAATTAATCAAAAAATTTACAAGTACCTGGAAAAAGTTTGTAAGTTTGCTCTTTCTTGCTTTCTTGCTCTTCCTTTCTTGCTTTCTTGCTCGTCCTTGCTTTCTTGCTTTCTTGCTTCAATGAATGAAATGAGGGGAGAATGAATGAAGAAGGAAGACTATATATAAGAAAAATTAGGTTTTCCTCCTCCTCTCCTATTGGCTTTCCATTCCTCCCCTCTCTCCTATTGGCTTTTCATTTATCCCCTCTCCCATGGGCTCCCATTACTCCCCCTCTCCCATTGGACCCCCATCCCTCATCCCAATCTTCCATTGGCCCTCCCCCCATCCATTTCTTCTTCCTCCCCCATTGCCACCACTCCCATCCCACATTTCCACCACGTCCCATACTCCTCCCATTTCCCAAAATCCCATATTTCCCCATCTCACCCTCCTCTTTTTCATCCCCTATTAACTCCCCTCACTCATTTCACTCCCTTATCATCCTACTCTCCTACTACCTCCCCCTCTCCCATTCCATTCTTCCCTCCCCACTCTCACTTCCACTTCCCATTACTCACTTGCCATTTGAAAACTATTAATATATTATTATACTATTTTTTATACTTATTATCATACACTCCTATTACTTCCCTCTCCCATTCCACTCCCCCCTCCTCACTCCCACTTCCACTTCCCATTACTCACTTGCTATACACATTTGCAAACTATTAATATATTATTATATTATTTTTTATACTATTTGCAAACTTATATGTGGGCAAAATCATAGGTGTCAAAGCGATCCTATTGTGGTCATACAACAACTGTGCTTTTATTCAAGGGCATATTTATCCTCATCAACAAGCTTATTTCAGCTTTTATTTTGACACAATACTCAAGGTATGAAGTGCATAATTTGTGCACTAGGTGTTTACTTTGTTGTATCAAAATTCTTTGCCACACATACACACATATACACATACCAAGAATTTTCTAATATTATCGCATCTGCATTTCTCCGATGGGCACAAAACTTTGTACACACCTCAATCTAGGTCGTATTGACTTGCATACAAAGTGGTGCACCCATCCCATAAGTACTTGTTCGGATAACACACCTCCAAACGTATTTTATGACGATTGTGCATAACACTAGGAACAAAATGGTGTATAATGTGCGATCGACTATGCAAAGCATATCCAATGGACACAAGACTTTGCATGTTCTTCAACCTAGGCAGTATTGACTTGTGTGCAAAGTGGCATCCCCATCCGATAAGTACTTGTTTGAAAAATACACCTAGGATCGTGTTTTTTGATGATTGTACATGACACCAAGGCAAAAACGGTATTTAATACTCAATCTACCATGTAAAGCATATCCAATGGGCACAATACTTTGCATGTGCCTCAAAAGCAGTGGTATGGTATCTCATGCAAAGTGGAACACCCATTCAATAAGTACTTGGTATGATAATACACCTAAGAGCGTGTTCTTTGACGGATGTGCATAACACTAGGGGGAAAACGGTGTATAATGTGTGATCCCCCATGCAAAGCATAACCGATAGACACAATCTATGCATGCACATCAACCTAGTTGAAATTGAATTTCTTGCAAAGTGGCTCCCCCATCTGACAAGTACTTTTTAAAATATCACACCTAGGACCATGTTTTTTATTGGTTGTTGTCCATGACACTAAGGCAAAAATGCTGTTTTATGCTTAATCGACAATGCAATGCATATCTGATCGTCACAGTACTTTGCACACATCTCAACCTAGGTATTATTGACTTACATGCAAAGTGGCGTGCCCATCCCATAAGTACTTAGTCGAATAACACATCTAGGACCGCGTTTTTTGATGGTTGTGCATAACACTAAGGCCACAAAACAGTGTTTAATGCTTGTTCGACAATGCAAAGCATATGCGATGGGCACAACACTTTGCATGAGTCTCAAAAATTGTGGTATTGCATTGCATGCAAAGTGTACACCCATCTGATAAGCAGTTGGTCGCATAACACACCTAAAAGCGTGTTTTTTTATGGTTGTGCATGACATTGAGGCACAAACGGAGTTTAATACGTGATATACCATACAAAGTACATCCGATGGGCACAATACTTTGCACCCACCTCAACCTAGGTGTTATTGAGTTGCATGAAAAGTGGCGTGTCAGTAGATAAGTACTTGATCCGATAACACACCTAGGACCATGTTTTTTTATAAATGTGCTTGACACTAAGGCAAAAACGGTGTTTTATGCTTGATCGACAATGCAAAGCATATCCGATGGGCACAATACTTTGCACAAACCTTCAACTAGGTAGAATTGACTTACATGCAAAGTGGCATGCCCATCCCATAAGTGCTTGATCAGATAACATACCTAGCAGCATGTTTTTTTACGGATGTGCATGACACTAGAGCAAAAATAGTATTTAATGCTCAATCGACCATGCAAAGGATATCCGATGGGCACAACACTTTTCCTACACTGCAACCTAGGTGGTATTGAAATGTTCTCAAAGAGGCACACCCATCCGATAAGTACTTGGTCAGATAACACACCTAAGGGCGTGTTTTTTTGCGGATGTGCATATCACTAGGAAAAAAACGGTATATAATGCGTGATCGACCATGAAAATCATATCCGATGGTGACAATACTTTGCACACACCTCAACATAGTTGAAACAGACTTGCGTGCAAAGTGGAGCCCCCATCCGATAAGTACTTGTTTGATTAACACACCTAGGACCGTGTTTTTTCATGGTTGTGCATGACACTAAGGCAAAAATGGTGTTTTATGCTTGATCAACAATGCAAAGTATATCCGATGGGCACAATACTTTGCACACACCTTCAACTAGGTGGAAGTGACTTACATGCAAAGTGGCACGCCCATCCCATAAGTGCTTGATCGGATAACATACCTAGCAGTGTGTTTTTTTTGGATGTGCATGAAGCTAGACCAAAAATAGTATTTAATGCTCGATCAACCATGCAAAGGATACCCGATGGGCACAACACTTTTTCTACGCCTCAACCTAGGTGGTATTGAAATGTTCTAAAAGAGGCACACCCATCCGATAAGTTCTTGGTCAGATAACACACCTAAGGGCGTGTTTTTTTGCGGATGTGCATATGACTAGGGGAAAAACGGTGTATAATGCGTGATCGGCCATGCAAAGCATATCTAATGGTGACAATACTTTGCACGCACCTCAATCTAGTTGAAAAGGACTTGCATACAAAGTGGAGCCCCCATCCGATAAGTACTTGTTTGATTAACACACCTAGGACCGTGTTTTTTCATGGTTGTGCATGACACTAAGGCAAAAACGGTGTTTTTTGCTTGATCGACAATGCAAAGCATATCCGATGGGCACAATACTTTGCACACACCTTCAACTAGGTGGATTTAACTTATATGCAAAGTTTCACGTCCATCCCATAAGTGCTTGATCGGATAACATACTTAGCAGCGTGTTTTTTTATGAATGTGCATGACACTAGAGCAAAAAGAGTATTTAATGCTCGATCGACCATGCAAAGGATATCCAATGGGCACAACACTTTTCCTATGCCTCAAACTAGGTGGTATTGAAATGTTCTCAAAGAGGCACACCCATCCGATAAGTACTTGGTTAGATAACACACCTAAGGGCGTGTTTTTTTGTGGATGTGTATATCATTAGGGAAAAAACGATGTATAATGCGTGATCGGCCATGCAAAACATATCCAATGGTGACAATACTTTGCACGCACCTCAACCTAGTTAAAAATGACTTGCATGCAAAGTCGAGCCCCCATCCGATAAGTAGTTGTTTGAATAACATACCTAGGACCGTGTTTTTATATGGTTGTGCATGACACTAAGGCAAAAACGGTGTTTTGTGCTTGATCCACAATGCAAAGCATATTCGATGGGCACAATACTTTGCACACACCTTCAACTAGGTGGAATTCAATTACATGCAAAGTGGCATTCCCATTGCACAAGTACTTGATCGGATAACACACCTAGCAACGTGTTTTTTTACGGATGTGCATGACACTAAGGTAAAAATGGTATTTAATGCTCGATCGACCATGCAAAGCATATACGATGGGCACAATACTTTTCCTATGCCTTAAGGGGTGGTATTGAAATGTTCTCAAAGAGACACACCCATCCGATAAGTACTTGGTCAGATAACATACTAAGGGCATGTTTTTTTACGGATGTGCATATCACTACCGGAAAAATGTTGTATAATGCGTAATCGACCATGCAGAGCATATCCGATGGTGAACATACTTTGCACGCATGTCAACCTAGTTGCAACAGACTTGCGTGCAAAGTGGAGCCCCCATCCGATAAGTACTTGTTTGATTAACACACCTAGGATCATGTTTTTTTATGGTTGTGCATGACACTAAGGGAAAAAGGGTATTTTATGCTTGATCTACACTACAAAGCATACCCGATGGGCACAATACTTTGCACACACCTTCAACTACATGGAAGTGACTTACATGCAAAGTGGCATGCCCATCCCATAAGTGCTTAATCAGATAACATACCTAGCAGTGTGTTTTTTTCGGATGTGCATGACGCTAGAGCAAAAATAGTATTTAATGCTCGATCGACCATGCAAAGGATATCTGATGGGCACAACAATTTTCCTATGCCTCAACCTAGGTGGTATTGAAATGTTCTAAAAGAGGCACACCCATCCGATAAGTACTTGGTCTGATAACACACCTAAGCGCGTGTTTTTTTACGGATGTGCATATGACTAGGGGAAAAACGGTGTATAATGCGTGATTGGCCATGCAAAGCATATCTGATGGTGAAAATACTTTGCACGCACCTCAATCTAGTTGAAAAGGACTTGGATACAAATTGGAGCCCCCATCCCATAAGTACTTGTTTGATTAACACACCTAGGACCGTGTTTTTTCATGGTTGTGCATGACACTAAGGCAAAAACGGTGTTTTATGCTTGATCGACAATGCAAAGCATATCCGATGGGCACAATACTTTGCACAAACCTTCAACTAGGTGGAATTGACTTACATGCAAAGTGGCATGCCCATCCCATAAGTGCTTGATTGGATAACATACCTAGTAGCATGTTTTTTTACAGATGTGCATGACACGAGTAAAAATAGTATTTAATGCTCGATCGACCATGCAAAGGATATCCGATGGGCTCAACACTTTTCCTACGCCTCAACCTAGGTGGTATTTAAATGTTCTCAAAGAGGCATACCCATCTGATAAGTACTTGGTCAGATAACACACCTAAGGGCGTCTTTTTTTGCAGATGTGCATATCACTAGGGAAAAAGCGGTGTATAATGCGTGATCGACCATGCAAAGCATATCCGATGGTGACAATACTTTGCACGCACCTCAACATAGTTGAAACGGACTTGCGTGCAAAGTGGAGCCCCCATCCGATAAGTACTTGTTTGAATAACACACCTAGGGTTGTGTTTTTATATGGTTGTGCATGACACTAAGGCAAAAACGGTATTTTATGCTTGATCCACAATGCAAAGCATATACGATGGGCACAATACTTTGCACACACTTTCAACTAGGTGGAATTGACTTACATGCAAAGTGGCATTCCAATCGCATAAGTACTTGATCGGATAACACACCTAGCAGCGTGTTTTTTTACGGATGTGCATGACACTAAGGAAAAAATGGTATTTAATGCTCGATCAACCATGAAAAGAATATCCGATGGGCACAATAATTTTCCTATGCCTTAAATTAGGTGGTATTGAAATGTTCTCAAAGAGGCACACCCATCCGATAAGTACTTTGTTAGATAACATACCTAAGGGTGTGTTTTTTTGCGGATGTGCATATCACTACAAGAAAAACAGTGTATAATGCGTAATCGACCATGCAGAGCATATCCGATGGTAGCAATACTTTGCATGTATCTCAACCTCGTTGAAACGGACTTGCGTGCAAAGTGGAGCCCCCATCCAATAAGTACTTGTTTGATTAACATACTTAGGACTGTGTTTTTTCATGATTGTGCATGACACTAAGCCAAAAACAGTGTTTTATGCTTGATTGACAATGCAAAGCATATCCGATGGGCACAATACTTTGCACAAACCTTCAACTAGGTGGAATTGACTTACATGCAAAGTGGCACGCCCATCCCATAAGTGCTTGATTGGATAACATACCTAGCAGCGTGTTTTTTTACGGATGTGCATGACACTAGAGCAAAAATAGTATTTAATGCTCGATCGACCATGCAAAGGATATCCGATGGGCACAAAAATTTTCCTATGCCTCAACCTAGGTAGTATTGAAATTTTCTCAAAGAGGCACACCCATCCAATAAGTACTTGGTTAGATAACACACCTAAGGGCGTGTTTTTTTCGGATGTGCATATCACTAGGGGAAAAACGATGTATAATGCGTGATCAGCCATGCAAAGCATATCCTATGGTCACAATACTTTGCAGGCACCTCAATATAATTGAAAGATACTTGTGTGCAAAGTGGAGCCCCCATCTGATAAGTACTTGTTTGAATAACACACCTAGGATCGTGTTTTTTTATTGTTGTGCATTACACTAAGGCAAAAACGGTGTTTTATGCTTGATCCACAATGCAAAGCATATCCGATGGGCACAATACTTTGCACACACCTTCAACTAGGTGGAATTGAATTACACGCAAAGTGGCATTCCCATTGCATAAGTACTTGATCGCATAACCCACCTAGCAGCGTGTTTTTTTACGGATGTGCATGACACTAAGGCAAAAATGGTAGTTAATGCTCGATCGACCATGAAAATCATATCCAATGGGCACAATACTTTTTCTACACCTTAACCTAGGTGGTATTGAAATGTTATCAAAGAGGCACACCCATCCTATAAGTACTTGATCAGATAACATACATAAGGACGTGTTTTTTGCCGATGTGCATATCACTACCTGAAAAACGTTATATAATGTGTAATCGACCATGTAGAGCATATTCGATGGTGACAATAATTTGCACACATCTCAGACTAGTTGAAACAGACTTGCGTGCAAATTGGAGCCCCCATCCGATAAGTACTTGTTTGATTAACACACCTAGGACCGTGTTCTTTCATGGTTGTACATGACACTAAGGCAAAAACAGTGTTTTATGCTTGATCGACAATGCAAAGCATATTCGATGGGCACAATACTTTGCACACACCTTCAACTAGGTGTAATTGACTTAGATGCAAAGTGACACTCCCATCCCATAAGTGCTTGATCGGATAACATACCCAGCAGCGTGTTTTTTAATGGATGTGCATGACACTAGAGCAAAAATAGTATTTAATGCTCGATCGACCATGCAAAGGATATCCGATGGGCACAACACTTTTCTTATGCCTCAACCTAGGTGGTATTGAAATGTTCTCAAAGAGGCACACCCATCCGATAAGTACTTGGTCAGATAACACACCTAAGGGCGTGTTTTTTTGCGGATATGCATATCATTAGGGAAAAAATGGTGTATAATGCATGATCGACCATGCAAACCATATTTGATGGTGACAATACTTTGCACGCACCTCAACCTAGGTTAAACGGACTTGCGTGCAAAGTGGATCCCCCATCTGATAAGTACTTGTTTGAATAACACACCTAGGGCCGTGTTTTTATATGGTTGTGCATGACACTAAGGCAAAAACGGTGTTTTATGCTTGATTGACAATGCAAACCATATCCGATGGGCACAATACTTTGCACACACCTTCAACTAGGCGGATTTGACTTACATGCAAATTGGCATTCCCATCGCATAAGTACTTGATCGGATAACACACCTAGCAGTGTGTTTTTTTACAGATGTGCATGACACTAAGGCAAAAATGGTATTTAATGCTCGATTGACCATGCAGAGCATCTCCGATGGGCACAATAATTTTTCTATGCCTTAAACTAGGTGGGATTGAAATGTTATCAAAGAGACACACCCATCCGATAAGTACTTGGTCAGATAACATACGTAAGGGCTTGTTTTTTTGCGGATGTGCATATCACTACGGGAAAAATGTTATATAATGCGTAATCGACCATGCAGAGCATATCTGATGGTGAAAATACTTTGCAAACATCTCAACCTAGTTGAAACAAACTTGCGTGCAAACTAGAGCCCCCATCTGATTGTTTGATTAACACACCTAGGACCGTGTTTTTTCATGGTTGTGCATGACACTAAGGCAAAAACGGTGTTTTATGCTTGATCGACAATGCAAAGCATATCCGATGGGCACAATACTTTGCATAAACCTTCAACTAGGTGGAATTGAATTACTTGCAAAGTGGCACGTGCCATCCCATAAGTGCTTGATCGGATAACATACCTAGCAGTGTGTTTTCTTATGGATGTGCATGACACTAGAGCAAAAATAGGATTTAATGCTCGATCGACCATGCAAAGGACATCCGATGGGCACAACACTTTTCCTATGCCTCAACCTAGGTGGTATTGAAATGTTCTCAAAGAGGCACACCCATCCGATAAGTACTTGGTCAGATAACACACCTAAGGGCGTGTTTTTTTAGGAATGTGCATATCACTAGGGGAAAAACGGTGTATAATGCGTGATCGGCCATGCAAAGCATATCCGATGGTGACAATACTTTGCATGCACCTCAACCTAGTTGAGCCAGACTTGCATGCAAAGTGGAGCCCCCATCCGATAAGTACTTGTTTGAATAACACACCTAGGACTGTGTTTTTATATGGTTGTGCATGACACTAAGGCAAAAATGGTGTTTTATGCTTGATCCACAATGCAAAGCATATCTGATGGGCACAATACTTTGCAACACCTTCAACTAGGTGGAATTGACTTACATGCAAAGTGGCATTCCCATCGCATAAGTACTTGATCGGATAACACACCTAGCAGCGTGTTTTTTTACGGATGTGCATGACACTAAGACAAAAATGGTATTTAATGCTCGATCGACCATGCAAAGCATATCCTATGGTGACAATACTTTGCACGCATCTCGACCTAGTTGAAACGGACTTGCACGCAAAGTGGAGCCCCTATCCGATAAGTACTTGTTTGAATAACACACCTAGGACCGTGTTCTTTTATGATTGTGCATGACACTAAGGCAAAAACAGAATTTTATGCTTGATTGACAATGCAAAGCATATCCGATGGGCACAATACTTTGCACACACCTTCAACTAGGTGGAATTGACTTACATGCAAAGTGGCATTCCCATCGCATAAGTACTTGATTGGATAACACACCTAGTAGCGTGTTTTTTTACGGATGTGCATGACACTAAGGCAAAAATGGTATTTAATGCTCGATCGACCATGCAAAGCACCTTCAACTAGGTGGAATTGAATTACATGCAAAGTGGCGCACCCATCCCATAAGTACTTGATCGGATAACATACCTAGCATCGTGTTTTTTTACGGATGTGCATGACACTAGAGCAAAAATAGAATTTAATGCTCGATCGACCATGCAAAGGATAACTTGGCATGTCCATCTGATGAGTACTTGATCGGATAACTTCTCCCACCAATAAATTAAGTAGTAATTAAAAATTTTAATAAATGAGTAGATTATTAAAAAGAGACTAATATTTATGTAACTGTTGCTACTGCAGCTTGCTTGCAAAGGACTCTCACAAAGGAGATGGCTATAGATTTTGTTCTAGGGATGGACGTGATTTTATGTAGCAAAAGAGAAGTAGTTGCATTTGCTACAATCCATGATAGTGATCCCAATTCAGTTTGCCACTTTCGAAGACTTGGTGAAGATAAGGTGGCAGTTACTGTATCAAAGATTCTTAGCGCACATGTTGAGCTAAAGTATAAATGTGGAGATATGGAAACACTTGGAGATGTTATGCCCTACAATACATCCAACAAATCATTTATAGCATGGGACAAAGATGAGACTTATGCAACAGACATTATCAAGAATACAAAGTGCACCACCTGGGATTTTACTATAGGGGACATTTTACAAATGAGATCATTTGCAAATAAGACTGTAGCAAAAGGTGAAGCATTGGGATTTGAACAAGTGGAGCAATGGTCATTTGCACAGATGAGGATTCTAAAAGTCACTGATGATGGTATGGTTGATAACATAACATCCTTATGTGATCCCTACTATGAGGTAGGCAAGAATATGAGATGGAGCATGCAATTTGTAAACATGAGAAAGAGGCACGTGGTTTTCAATGATAAAGACAAGGTATACTACAATATCAAAGGACCTAAAAAGCATGCCCATGTGCCAGGCTCTATCACTTCAAATGTGGATGATTTCAATGTACTCAATTATAGAAGTGACATCTTATATGGAGTGGATGAGTTCATTGGTTCCGAGAAACAAAATGATTTTAGAAGCGAAGCCTTATCTAGGGTGGATGAATTCTTGCACAGTGAGAAGGGCAAAGGTTTCAATAGCGATGTCTTGTCAAGTGTGGACGAGTTCATGCATATTAACAAACCTAGTGTCAATCAAGCTTGTGGATTTGTGAAAGCCATGCAAGATGTCCCAATGAGTGATGTTCTCTCAGGAGTGGAAGAGTTTCAAGGTTCTCAATACTCTCGTAGAATATTGAATTCATTGAATGGTCCTAAGAGTATGTTAAAAACGAGGATGAGATCAACATAGGATTATTCAATATTTAACTTTGATTGTGATATGGCCAAGGGTGCAACGACCAGTCATGGATGCTTGGTTACAAACAAATGTGAGGAGAAGAAGTGCATAAATACAGATAACAACATGCATGAGGAACGAAAACGATCATACATATGCATGAAGAGAAAGCAAATCCAGGCAGATCCACAAAAGCAACCAAAGAGGAAGAGAGTAATGAAGGAGGAGAACATGTTAAATGCATTGGGACATCTATGTTGCAAGCGAAGATGTATGCGCTTCATTAATCTTGCAGACATCAGGGAATGTAGAGGACACGTGTGGCAAAGAAGAGAAAGCGAAAGAAATGAATACCTTCTCACAAGTCTCTCTTGCTTTCTTCAGAATGGCAATAAAAGGCTAAGTTCAAGACAAAAGGTAAAACCTCTCATAAATGGAAAAAAGATTTGCAATAAGGCATATCGCAATATTACTAGATTATCCCATGGTACATATTGGGATTTAGTCACCAAGGCAAAGGGCGGCAACAAATTTAGCATTCACGGTAATAGAGGAAGGTCCAAATCAAGAATCTCAACTATCAAGGCAGCAGCAATTTTGCAAGACTTCATACATGAAAATGCTTTAACTCAACCCCATATATCTACCAAACTCCCTAATGGTGATGGGATCACTGAAATGCACCTTCCAATGGGCTTGACAAAGCTCGAAGTATTTGACTCTATTGCAGAAAAGCAAAGGCAAAGAGGGGATATCGTAGCTTCTTCTTATACTTTGTATACTCTTTGGAAGAAGAACTTTGGATATGTTAAAATCCCAAGGAGGCAAAGAATGTCAAAGTGCAATGTCTATGATGATTTAAAGTGAGCGATTGAGAGTGCAACATGTCCAAATCAAAGGGAATTATACAAAAAAATCCAAAAATGTCATCATGACCTTATTCGACATTCTAGACAAAAATATGCATTTTGGAAGGAGCAAGCTATTTCGCATCCCGATGACTACATGTGCCTTATTGTAGATGGCATGGATCAGAATACAACAACATTGCCTTGTTTTGTTGCCACTCCACCTAAATTACAAGGGAAGCACTTTCTAAAGACACATCTATGTGGAGTGTTAGTGCATGGAATTAAGTTCTTTGTAGATATATGGATTGATTCCTTGCATCTACATGATAGCAATCAATTTGTAACATCTATTATGAAGGCAATTCGGAATGTACATGCAGAAAAAGGTCACCTACCACTGACTTTGAGAATACAAGCTGATAATTGCTGGCGAGAAAATAAGAATGTACTCATGTTTGCATTCTACTCCATGCTAGTTGCTCATCGAATCTTCAATGAGGTCGAATGTGGATTTTCGTATGTTGGGCATACACATGAGGATATCGATCAGGTTTTTAGCACAGTCTCAAGGGAGCTTAAATGCAAGGATGTGGAGACAATAGATGATTTGGTAAGAAGATGTGGCACGCAAGTTGGTAATCGTAAGGAAAGTACAGTATGTGAGAGGCTCGAAAGAATGTATGATTGGAAGAGCTTCATTCTACCTTTCATACAACCGGGTGGTGATGCATTGATAGGTCATACCAATCCACACTACTTTTGTTTTTTTTTTAAAGATGAAAAACCCGTAATGCAATGGCAACAGTATTCTCATGATACAAAATGGGAACCTGAAGAACCTTACAGTCTCTTAACTTTAATTCCCAGCAAGGAAAGGTATCCAACATGGGCTCCTATACAAGAATTCAATGAGAGGTCTAACTGTGAAATAGAAGGATTAAAAGCATTTATTACATACAAAGAGGAAATGCTTCGGAGATATCCTAATTCGAAGCCTACTTGGAGAGAACACACACTGTAATTAACAAGACACGAAATTTAATAAAGGACCTTGAGAGAATGCGAGGCTCAAAGGATGTCAAGGAAGAATGCAATATGTTTTAGCCAAATGTTCATAACGATTTGCGCCCAGCTCCAGTCTTTGAAAATGAATTTGTATCATTACTCCCACATCCATATTGTGGACCGAAGAAGAGAGAGTTTATGCCACAAGTAGATATAGAGGTCGATTGTTTTGTTGTTCGGCCATCGGATGATGAATATGAGAATGTGAAGTTTTGGGTTGCAAAAGTAGTTGATGTGCAAAGAGATGACCAAGGGAGAGCTACAACATTTACAGTGGTATGGTATGAGCCAAAGGGCAGGAAGGAGAATATGGATAACAACACATTGTATACTAATTGTATAATGAAGGAGTGGGTCCCAAATGATGAAGCGGTCTCTCAAGTTTTGACGGAGACAGTCATAGTGTCTTGGCATTCAAGGGCAAAGAAATCAAAGAAGCGCATGGGATATGAGGTAGAAGGAAAAATAAGAATACCACAACAAAGTATTTTGCATATACACGAATTTTTAAGGATGCTCGCCATGGAGGAAGTAGAAGGAGACAACGCAAATGAAGAATGTCCATGATTAAAGCTTTGTATTGAAGTCCATTGAAGGATTTTATTTGGGTACTAGGCAAAAAGCCAATTCAAGATAATTATAATCAGAGTCATCACCTCCTATGTCAAATGAGAGTCAAAATATGCACTGGATGTCACCCAAGGGTCAAGGCTTGGCAAGACAATTGGGAGTTAATGCAGATGGCACCTGGCAAGGGACTATCACATTGAGCAATAAGACAATGGGGAGTCAATGCACCCAAGGGGCAAGGCTTGGCAAGACAAGTGGGAGTTAATGCAGGTATTTTGCATTGGATGTCACCCAAGGGTCAAGGCTTGGCAAGACAATAGGTAGTTAATGCAGATGGCACCTGGTAAGGGACTATCACATTGAGCAATAAGACAATGGGGAGTCAATGCACCCAAGGGGCAAGGCTTGGCAAGACAAGTGGGAGTTAATGTAGATGGCACCTGGCAAGGCACTGTCGTGACATTGAGCAATAAGACAATGGGGAGTCAAATTATGCAGATGGCACGAATTGAGGCTCTTTAAGAGCAATAATTTAAATTGTAAACATATGTTCAATCTATATCATTTTGGATATAAAGACTCTAGTTGAGAGCAACGTCCCTCAATGTAATCATATAATAATAGCTATAATTGCTATTATAATTCTTTGGTTCAATACAAAACTTGGGTCTTATGGCATCATGTCTTTTTTCTATTTATTAAAAGTTTTAAAAATTTTGTGCATATTGCGAGTGACAATGTTATTTTCATGAAATATTTAAGTTTCCTTTCATGGATTTATAAATTTATCACGTCAAGGAAAAATATTAAAAATAATTAAATAACAAATAACTTAGGCATAGCTAGAATTTCTAATATAGGATTATTTCAAATTCTTGCATGTTGGTGCAAAAGTATAGATTGAAAAAACAATATTTTTATGTAAATATGATAGTGCCACAAAGTGAGCTTTTGATTTGGGAAGAATATTTTCAGAAAGTAAAATTTTGATTTGGGAAGGATATTTTCACAAAGTAAACTTTTCATTTGGGAAGGATTTTTGGGCTTCGTCCAAAAACAACAGAAAAAGTCCAAAATTAATGAAATAGGTGTTATCAAAGGCTAAGATGTGTGGAGGAGGGTTTGAATTAGAGCCATTGATGAGCAAATCAAGATGGATGGCTAAGATCTAGGCACATAATGAAGGGCTAGGATGGAGAGGCCTTTCAAGTTGGGCCCTTGATTAGGATCATGATGGAGGGCTCACAATGAGGCACCTAATAGAGGGCCTAGATCAAGTCAAAGCTCATTAATGCCATCATTAATGCTCCTTTTGGCCACCCACATTCGTGGAGTACCACATCCCTAGATCTCCATCTTAGATCTAGGGCCCGGATTCAAGCGCCTCCTTGCCTTTTCTCCTCCCTAGATCTCCATCTTGGATGAAGGGCTCGGATTCAAGCGCCTCCTTGTCTTTTCTCCTCCCTAGATCTCCATCTTGGATGAAGGGCCCGGATTCAAGCGCCTCCTTGCCTTTTCTCCTCCCTAGATCTCCATCTTAGATGAAGAGACCAGATTCTAGCGCCGCCTCACCTTATCTCCTCCCTAGATCTCCCTCTTAGATCAAGGGGCCATATTCTAGTGCCTATCACCATCATCTCCTCCCTTGGATGTAGATCTTTATCTATGGCCTTGACTGAAGCACGTTTCTCCTCTCATCTCCTCCATTAGATCTAATTTTAATGTATCCCTTGGATAGAGATTTCATCAAGGGCTAGGATTGAAGACCATGGGTCCAAACTATGGGTTAGAGGTCTCACATCCTTAAATGTTTTTGTCTGCCCACCCTCCACCTCAACATGGCATTACCCCACAAAAAGGAGCACTCTTATTGGTACACCTCAAATTTCTCACTAATCCATTGAAATTAGGAAACATTAATTCGAGGCCCTTTTGAGACCCCAAATCTCCCCTAATGATTACAAGCAATGTGCACACGAAAGGAGTATAGCTCAAACTCAGAGAGTTTGATCCCCAAATACCCCAATCCCGCCCAAAATTCCAAAGATTCCAAGCAACGCGCACATGTTGTACGTTCCAATTGCCCCCGCCCAAAAGATGGAGGTATTGGAACAAGGAGATGCACACTTCAGAGTGCATATGTCTTACACTATTCAGCTTCACATCCACAAGAAATAGCGACGCAACTAAAATAGCCATGAAAGGAGTACAGCTCAAACTCACGGAGTTTGATCCCCAAATATTTCGAAGAAAAGGCTTTCTAGCAACATTCAGGGTTGTCGTGGGGTGTCTCACAGAAGCCTAGCCTCATCACTCCAAGTTTTGAGCCACACTCATGAGGTCTAGACACCAAATAGGTGAAGGTGTGAGGGCGCTCAGGGAGTTTGAGCCCCAAATCACTTGAGCCTAGGAGTGGCGAGGCTAACACAAGCGCTATTTGGGAACTTGTTAGGATCACCTCCTAATACTAGGTTTGTCCCAAGCACTTTAATATGGTTAACACAAGCACTATTTCCACTAGTAGGGAGAGTCCGTAAGAAGAGAAATATGCCTTGGCGCCCTATGAGCCCAAGGGCCCATGGTTGTAAAGTGAGGGAGAGTGCTAAGAAGGAAAAGGGTTGGCCCTCCCTTCAAAAGGTGACTTGTATAAAAGGCCAAAAGTTTGACTTTGGTCTTCATGGTTGTTTGCACAAGTTTGAATACATGCTCCCTCTTCTCTTTCAAGAGAGTGTTTTGGGTGTTCTCTTGTTTCCATTGTAGTGCCTTTGTGGTTGTCACTCTAACCCCCTTCACTCCCTTCTCCTTCTCCCCTTCCTCCTCCTCCCTTCTCCCTCCTTCTCCTTCTGCCCTCCCCTCCTCCCCTTCCCTCTTTCTCTCGTGAAATCACAGTGCAACAATCCAGAGGCCGCTTGAGTGACACTTGCGGACAACTCGTGCTATGCATTGCTGCTCCCACAAGGAGTAGCTAGGAGTGGAAGCTCCGGCAGCATATCTTCAACTACCCCACGACACGTGAGTCATTGCTGAGACCCACCACAAAAATTCATCACAATCCCTGTGTTTTAGGTACCATGGTCAACTTTTAGGTCATCATGTGAGCTTGTGTTTTAAATTGATGCTCTTTGCAGTCAATAGCCATAGCCTATCAGCTGCTCATATTCCTTTGTATTGCTATTACAAAGCTCGACTTTATTTATTTGATCATCACATATTGCTCCTGATGTTGATGCTCATAGACAATTTTTAGGCCTATGTCTTCCCATCACCATGCTAATGCCTAGGTAATGTATAAATCTAGGTCGGGTTGCTAATGCAGTAATCACACATCATCAACCACTACAACTCACTCTTAGCTATTGCCACTGTGAACTCCACCCTTTGTTGGGTCTAGCTCCTCATCGGTGATGTGGTAACACTCAACATCATCACCATAGTGCTCTTCAATGAACCACACTCTAGTGTACATGCTTCTCGAAATTGCTAGACGTCTAATATAACATCCTACTCAATCTAGAATAATTAACATGGCTTGCTCCAATGCTACACAAATCCAATTATATAAACTCATAAATGTCTACAAAAATTTAGTAGACTTTGAAACACGTTATTAGAACACCAAGTGTCGATTTGTCATGAGCATCTAGAATGCCATTAGAATGCATTGCACTATCCGATTGACTTAAATGGGAAACAATGAAAAATGACAAAAAAAGTTAAGACTTATGACAATGACATGAATATAACTGATAAGACTTATGACAATGATATGGTTATAACTTTTGGAGGAATCCAAAAGTTAATAGACATGCTAACCAATTTGATGGTTAATCCTTGGCCTACCCTTGTGAGTAGTTTCAAGGAATATGACAAAAAAAGGAAACAATGAAAAATGATAAAAAATGTAAGACTTATGACAATGACATGAATATAATTGCTCAATTTACGTAAGTTAGCAATGTGATTAACCAAGCCTTTAATTAGTACCATGTAAAAGTTTGGTAAGTACAGATTATAATTTTTGATGTGCCATCTGATGAGTTTGTGTAATGGGAGTGCTACAGTATACATCTTGCCAAGCATACAAACTATGTCTAGTGGGTCTCTCTTGTGCATGTAAAGAGTTATAGTAGGTTTCTCCTTGTGTGTTTGAAGAATTATAGTAGTGAACTTTCCATGGAAATACTTATGTAGATTGTCTAAAACAAGATTTTGATCATTTTTAACAAGTTTCTATGTAGAGGGTTTCTTCTTGTGAGTGTGAAGAGTTATGTAAATTGTCTAAAAAAAGATTTTGGTCATTTTTAACAAGTTTCAATGTCCTATATTCCAAGAGTGATGCCTCAATCACTAAAAGGGCGATTATAATAGCTATGTTATAATCTTGTTCAAGGAGGCAATTTTTTGACATTTTTAAGTTTTAGGTTAGTGTATTATCTTTTAGTTTATCACACTTGATTTTTTGACATTATGGTCGTGTTTAGAATGTGTAGGTTAGTGTATTGGCTTTTAATTTATAACACTTTGCCAAACTATGGATAAATTATGTCTCTTTCAAGTCACTTACATGTCATAAATTTCAAAACATCTTTAAAAAATGGCTACAACGAAGCCCGTTTTTAGCTTAGTTTTCTTATATTTTCAAGCACATGGGTGCACTCATGTCTCTCTTCAAAGAATACCCTTGACCTATTTGACACATGCACACCATATGTACAACTCGGTAGACCAAGCAATGAAGTGGCACATGTGTGGCACCATGTATGTGAAAGTGGTTCCTTGAGCGTGTGCGCTTGCCTACGTCTAGGTTTGTGAATTCCACCCAAGCAACAAGAGGGTTTATTCGCATTGTTTGTCTCTAGTTGGGTATGTCAAGGTTCCCTGCATGCATCTCCATGATCATGCTAGGTTTCAAGAGCAGTTGTCCATGCAGGCCACTAATCATCTTTAGGTTTAGTGGTATGCGCAGTGTTTTACTGCATCTCTCGCTTCAATGCTATGTTATGTGCCTAACATGTTTTGTTGCATGTTATGTGCCTAACATCTCTCACTTCAATACAGTGTGGTTTTGTTGGTAGTGCCATGAACACGTCATGGTTGTGGGCATCTTTTACTGCATTTGTGTAGAAAAGGTGAGGGACGTCTTGTTTACTAAGGGGGTGTCGGCAGTAGAGACTATTGAGCATAGTAATGTCAGTCTGTGTGTGTGTCTACATGCAGACGATTTAGCTGCTGAAGAAAGATTGCATGCTATTGGCACATGGGCATTTCAAGCTCGTAGTACATGATGTTGTCCTACCAGGTGGAAGGGCCTGCTGCTAGCAAAATGAAGCTTTCGAAGAGAATATCCAATTGTCTTTTGTTGGACTGACTTGGCATAAGTCTCAACTGAGTAGAATGTCTGCACCTCCGAATGGTTGTAAATGATTGTGCTTTATTTCGACCATATGCATGTCGGCTGCAAGAAATATGTTTTGGCCTATCAACAAAACTTCATAAAAAACGATTAGCTGCACATCTTTGTACATATGGGAGAGCATCTCCAGCTTCTCCGCAGAAAGGCTTCTGCACGTTGACGAAAGCATAGGCAAATGAAGTGCTGATTGTATTGTTGTGCCCCCTATATTGTATGTTGCTTTCCCAGTGTATGCCAAAAGCAAGACTCTAGGCAAATCAACATCAGTGAAGAATTTGCGAATGTAGTGTCATTGCAATGCTTGCACCAAGAAGAATGACGTAAATGTCTTTCATATGCTAGCATTTCCTGACATGAACAAGAACAACGGTTCTTTTGGGTTACAAAGTTTGTGGAAGTAATCTTCATTTGGCATGGGAACAAAAGTAAAGTTTGTTGCACTCTGGTGTTGCATTGGCTTCATTGCTAGCCATAGCTCAGTGTTGAAGTCCAATGCTATAAATGACAAGCAGCATAATGCCTTTCTTTGTTTTTCTCACATAAAGTGAGAAATTTGCCTTGGAAATCTGAAAGCCAATAGTGACAAGATACTATCCTATCTTGTCAGACTAGGATGAACAGCATGAACATAACCTGGTGGCTGCTCCATATAGACCTCTTCTTGCAAATCACCATGCAAGAAAGCATTCTTGATATCCATCTGATGTAAAGACCATCCCTTTGATGCAGCCATAGCAATGATTGCTCTTACGGTTGCCATCCTTGCAACCGGACTGAATGTTTCTTCATAATCAATGCCATATGTCTGTGCATACCCCTTGACAACTAATCTTGCCTTGTATCTGTTCCATTAGGGGAGAATTGGGGTCTCCAAAGGGCCCCCAATTAGTGTTTCCTAATTTCAAGGGATTAGTGAGGTATTTGAGGTGTACCAATGGGAGTGCTCCTTTTTGTGGGGCAATGCCATGTTGGGGTGGAGGGTGGGCAAACCTGTAGACAAGCCCCTATTGGCTACTCCTCTTACACTGGGGACCACTCAAACCATCCCCCCCCCTCAACCCATGCTTGACTCTTGTCCCATATGCACCTCCCCCAAACAAACCTACAAATCATTCAAGAGGCAGTGGGCCCTTCTGGGCAAATTTTTCCACCCTCTCATCTTGTTACAGGCCTGCCCCCTCCTCTTCTCTGGTCCAGCTCCATTCTCCCTCCATTTCATTTACTCTTTCTCCCTCCATTCCTAGCTATAGCACCTCTTGGAGCTTCTCTCAAGCTTCAGTTGCACCCTCTATATCTTCTCCCTCTCTCTCCCTCTATCGGAGCTACTCTCTCCCTCCAAGCTGCACTTTCTAGTCCACTATTGCTATTGTACCTCTATATAGCATGGTGAGGAGACCATACATGCACTATGTGTCCCACAGGAGCAAAAATGCACTGGGTGAATGGGTGCCTTGCACCTACAGCTTGAATGATTGGATAGTCATGAGAGGATCTACCAAGGGTCCACATAAGCTTCCCAAGAGCAAAAGAGGTGATCTTTTGCATGAATGGAAGGGCCACATCATAAAGTTCTAGGTTGGGAAGAAAGGATTGCTTGCAAAGGTGCAACACATCTACATGGGAAAGGATATGCACCTTCCTCCGTCAAGCAATCGATCAATAATACCATCGCATTGTAAGTCTACATTTTGTGTAAGATTTTGAAGTGTAATGAGTCAGCTTGAAATTGTATTTTGAAATAGAACTAGTGTAATGAGTCAGTTTGAAATTGTATTTTGAAATAGCACTTGTGCATAGCAAATGTATTTACTTCAGACTTTGAGGAGTGGGAACCAGTCGAGTGCTTCTTAGGTAAGTTTACTACCATCCATGAGGATTTGGGAAGGCAAATGCATGCTGGAGAGAAGTCCTCTGCCTTGAAACAGAGAAATATCTATTGGTATAATGCCAAGTACATTACTCCAAGGATGGCATCAAGCTATGCCCATCTTCAATGCATTGCAACACCACAACTTGAAGACATGGATTGTAGCATGGTGGACACAAGAACAATGCAATCATACAAGGAAAAGATTGCAAAGGATGTGGGCATGGCCATGAAGTTTACATTTGGCTCTAAATGGGTAAGGTTGTCTTGGTTTATGCCTCTGCACATTTTTGCTTCTTATTTTCATAATATCCAGATGCACAGAACAAAAACCATGTGGTCATGCAAGTGCCTACATGAGAATGCCCTTGAGGAATTGCTTGGGGTGAATTGGGGAAGCAGGTCAGGTGAACAAAAGGGTGATCTATTTCAATGCCATGCATGTAAGGACAATGTGGTTGTCAAGTACCACATCTCCCGCCAAATGCTATATTTTGCTTTCCAATATAGGCGCTGGAAGAAAACATGTGATAATTGGCTCCCCCTTGACTCTAACGATGATGATAATACATGGGTAAGTTTATGTATTGGTTCTCATTTAGGAGATGTTAAGAATGTGACTGTCACATCACAGTGGACTTTCAAGGATGTGCGAGAACACCTATTGGTCATGGAGGATGGCATGTCTGAGTCCTTTCACTTTACCTTAAATGGTGAAAAGGTAGGAAAGCATGCAGAGAAGCTCATGCATAGTGCCACTTTTATCCCTCCTGTGATGTTGAAGATTATTTAGAAAATGTGGGGTGGAACAATTGTGGATTTTGACATTTTCCAATTAATAGTGGTGCAATTAATTTTGATGTTTTGAATGGTTTTGTTTCATGTCAATGTCAAGTTTTTTCCAAAAAATTTATAACTTTTTATTTTTTATATTTAGAACATTTGGGTATATATAGGTTATAAAGTTACTTTAGTTTCGAAGTTTCACTATCATAGCCATAGTTCTCCTAGCTACCAAACTACCATGGATTCTGCTAGGTCTGCCTTCCACGATTTCATCTCCTGTACTCCATTAATTGATAGAGAGGAGGAGTTATTTCTAGTCTTTGATAAGAGTATAGATGTCCTAGGCACTGCTAGTTATGTGATTGCCGTGAACCAGCATGGTTGAATAGACATTAGTTGTTGTCCAACCTGATGGCGTGGTTGGGCAAAAATTAATAGCAATATATTTTGCAATAGAATAGCAATATATTGTTATTTTACTAAACCATCCCATTGGTTGGAACAACATGCAATCGTGGTTGCTTCAGCTCAATCAACAATTATGTAATTGTCCTGAACCAACATGATTGAACAAACATTAGTTGTTGACCAGCCCAGTGGTTGAAATGATTGTGTTTCTTAGTACTTAAATTCATTAAATTTAATTTCATGCTATTCAGGTCATATACCACTATTTCTAGACCGGGATGGCTTGGACTTAATGTGATTATCCTAAACCGATCGGTGTTGGTTACTGACTGAGATTGTGAAATTCAGAAATGAAAAGCAATATACTTGTTATTGTCTAATATGTGAAGCTAAGGCCATCAGGCTAAACCAACCTGGTGGTTGAAATTGTGAGAGTGTCTTGAACCATTCTAGTGGTTGAAATTATGAATGTCCTAAATGTGTCCTAAACTAGCCCGGTGGTTGACTATCCTAAACTTGTTCTAAACTAGCCTGGTGATTGAAATTATGACTTTCCTAAACCATCCCGGTAGTTGAAATTGTGACTATCCTAAACCAACGAGGTGGTTGAAAATTGTTTTGCTTCATTATATACTTTAATTAGATTGTGATTGTCTTGTTTTAGTAGTGTAAAAAGAGGGCTCATTGTACTGTTGTTTCATTTAAAAGAGGGCTCACTGTTATGTTGTTCCCGCATGTTGGGTCAGCAAACGGAGTTGTATCTCAAGTTTATGGATCGAAATCCGGATATTTCAATTGGGTAGAGGAGCTTTGAGCATTGTAAGCCTTGGTACGTTAGGAAACTCAAATACCAAAATGTTTCTTGTTGTAAAACACACATAGACTTTGACTTGGACTAGCATGCTATGAATGACTTGAGATCTTGTTGTGTTGGAGCATTTCTCCATGGGGGGATCGATGCCCATGCCTCCTTGATGAATGCACAATCTATAGGCCACTTGGATCCTCATCATGTGTTGCAAGGGAGAGCAGGTTTTCTAGCCTAAGGGCTCTGTGGGAGCCAGCGGTTTGTCCAAAGGAAGACCGTGAGTGGCACCGTATTGATTGAATTCGTGGTACATGCAAGCATTGTAGTCTAAAGCTGAAGAAGAAGACATTTCATGTTTGTCCAAATGAAATGAGAGAAGACAACCATGTTGCTCTAAAATGGAGGAGATTTAAAAATGTCAACATTGAAGGATTTGATAAAAAGAGATGGCTACTGTCATATAAGAGCATTCATCCAAGGGGCTTATAGGTCACATGGTTCAATCCATCCCAAAATATATGCTTCACAATTTCACGACCAGCTACTGCTGTAGCAAGATAAGTAGTTCAGGAGGTGCCTTGCAAATTTTCCCCATGACACTATTGTCTCTGTCATAGACTTTGCTGAAAATTACTCATTTCAAGAACAAGATTAGATACAATGTGCTCACTGGTATAACAAGCAGATAACAATTCTTGTGCATATCACTTATAGTCATTTGCTTGATTCTTCTATGCCTGATGCCAATCTGCTTGCTGACTCATCTCAGTATAATGCACATACCATTTCTACATTCTAGATGATAGGGAACATAACACCTTATTTGTGCAGCATGCTTTTCTACTACATTGGGAATGGCTAAAAAAGGAAAATGCCTATGCAAAAAATATAAAACAACATTGCGTGTGGTCAGATGGTGCCACCTCTCAATTTAAATCAGCCCATGGATTCTACTTTGTCTCAAGGTTCAAATCCCTGACCGGTCAGTTTGCAAGCTGAAGAAGAGTCTCTATGGTCTTAAGCAAGCACCTAGAGAATGGTATCGAATATGATGTGGAGTTTCTTTGGGTCTAGCCATAGCAAGGGTGACATGATGGGTGTGGTGTTGTTGTTAAGAAAGCTTTGTTTAAACAGTGTGATGCCCAAAATTGATATATTTTATTTGGCATTGGCATTGTTTTTCTCTATGTTTGATAAGAGTTTGAGTATCAAGTGATAGCCTAGCGGCTCTCACTTATTTCTATTTTCTAAGATGGGTGAAAGCATGGTAGGATGTCTGAAAAAGTACTCTTTTTGGCAAAAAAGAAATGATACTATTTTGATACTAATTGTGTACTTGTGAGCACTTTGATTTTTTTCCTTATCAAACTAGAGTACTTTTGAGGTTTGGCTATGTTGGAAGCAATTTTTTATGAAATAAATTCTTGAAACTTTATTTTCACATAGGATTTTAGTACTTTTGAAATTTTGTACGATTTCTACCAATAGTATAGACACCATAGCATGCTTCCACCCAGATATTGTATGGGATTGAGAGGATGAGTGGAATGGATCATTGTAAATACCATGTGTATGAATGATAAATACCTTGGTATGGGGTGAGAGTTATTTGTGTATGGGATATTAAGTGGTTTTAGAAAATAGGAAGAGTGAGTCATATAAAGAGGTGGGTCTCATGTCCAAGTGTTCCAATAATATAAGAGAGATCATGTGCCAAGATTGTGAAAGGCATGTGGAGTGTGGAAGAGTGTGGAATCAAGAGGAATCCTTCTAGGACTCCTCTATGGAATAAGGAGAATGTGGACATATGGAAAAGAGAGGGTCCGTATGCACTCTTGACTTTCTCAATATTTTTAGATTCTTGAGCATCTTTTGATGGGACACATGGTAAGAGTAGCCAAAAAGGACATGGATGGTGACATATGGGTTTATGTGATTGATGGGGAAAGGAATCTATAGGCTGCAATTGTAAATGGGTGAAGGAGGGTGACAAAATCTCTATAAAAGGAGCCCTCCTCTCCCTTATTCAATATCTCTTCCACCATTGAGCCTCATGATGTTGTAGCTCTAGTCTCTTCAAGCCTCTTCCATGAGCCTTCTCTCTCCCTCTTGTAGATATCCTCTTATCTAATTTAAAAGTCCCTTACCTATGAATTTTTCATGAATAAAATACGTCCTTTTTATATCTGTGAATCCCTCTTTAAATGGTATTCTTCTGAATGCAAGCTATATGTGTTGGGATATCTCAAGGTGTATGCCTCAGGCACACCTTATGTTTCTATGTGTGAGTGCTAGAGGCATAATTAGGTGCCCACAAGCACAGTTAGGTGGTGGAAGAGCCACATAGGATGATTGAGAGAATCTAGGAGCAGATTGAGGAGATGATTGTGGAGCTCTGAGGTCATCAGTGATGTTAGTGAGCTTGTATGAGGTGCCTACTTAAGGACCTCACTCTTCTTTATTCCATAAGCAAGTATTCTGAGTTTGTGTCCACTCTTTGCTTTCTTTTCAGCTTTCCAACATGGTATCAGAGCCCTTTGATCCCCCTTGAGCCCATTTCGCCACATCATCTTCTTCTTCTTCTTCTCCATTTTCCTCTCTCTTCCCAAAATCTTTGAGAGCTTGGTTCTCCACCTACAAACGACCATTGCCCAAACCCTCTGAGCTGGAAACTCCTCTAATATGGGCGAACTTCCACCTGTAAGAAATTGAAAAAAAAACGTTTGTGGTGGCTGCCATTCTCCAAACAGCGAATTTCTTCTGTTGCTCAATACTCCCTGCTTGCTCTGCCATTGCCTGAGCCCTCTTAGGAGTAGATGGGCGACCTCAAGACAAAGATTTTGAGCCATTTTTCAGGTCATTTGGTTGAGTAACGAGGGAGAAATCGTCAAAACTCAGGTTTAGCCTATAGCAACTCTCCCGGGCAAAAGTGCGCACCATTTCGTCCAACCTCTGTGCTGGAACCTCTCTGGTATATGAGCTTTCTTTTGCTTCAGAAAGCCCTCTTTTCCTTGCTTTGAAGACTGAGCTACAAGCCCTCCAAGTTCAACTTTGCAGTTTTGACAGTTTTGGACAAGTTTTTGAAGATGATGCTACATAAAATGCTACTCTAGCATTTCTGGTTTTTTGAAGCTTTCAATAACTTCAGTACAAGTGTGGCTTCAGTATTGTTTTGAATTACTAGACTTGGTTTTGATTGGAAAGTATTTATTTCACCCACTTCTATGAAGCATGTAAGAAGAAGCATCATTGTTTGAATATTGGTCAC
Source organism: Dipteris shenzhenensis (assembly GCF_047967505.1). Classification (NCBI taxonomy): domain Eukaryota; kingdom Viridiplantae; phylum Streptophyta; class Polypodiopsida; order Gleicheniales; family Dipteridaceae; genus Dipteris; species Dipteris shenzhenensis. The sequence continues at coordinate 42,986,962 of NC_141619.1, forward strand.
TAGTCTTTGCTACATCAAGTGCTCATATTTTGGAAGTCTTTCAGTTATTTTTTCCTTGTAAGAGAGATAGACACTGCCCAATATCTGGGTTAGACCCTCTCATGGCTACCCTATTTAATCTCGAGAAGTTCAATGGAAAGGGCTTCCACACATGGCAGATGAAGGTGAAATTTGCATTGATGAGGGAGAACTTATGGGGACTTGTCAAACCGACTCCTACCGCTTCTTCTACGGCCTCCAATGCTGGAGAATCCTCAACTCCGACATGACCGGCAAGGGATCCAGCTAGAGAAGAAAAAGCATACGGTATTATTGCTCTTGTTTTAGGAGATGATTATATACACCATATCTCTGACTTGGAGTCTCCTTCGGAAGCTTGGCAGAAGCTTGACATGATTTTTGGTGCTAGCTCTCACATCTCTAAACTATCACTTAAAATCTCTTTCTTTGAATTGAAGATGACTAGTGGTACTACTTTAGCAGCTCATGTCAACTATATGCGGAGTCTTATGACTCAATTAGCTTCTATCAACTCTCCTATTTCTCCAGATGATGCTATGGCAGTGTTACTTAAGAGCATGCCTGAAGATTATGATCACATAGTTACCACTTTGAAAAATCTTCCTAATCCTAATCTTGAAGGTATTATCTCTGCTCTCCAAGAAGAAGAAAGGCATATGGAGCTCAGGAAAGGCAATGACACTGCTTATGCTGTAAAAGTCCAGAAGGGCAAGTATACTCCTTGCAATCACTATGGAAAGACAAATCACCTTTCAAAGGACTGCTTCAAAATTAATCCATGCAAGCACTGTGGCAAGAACAACCATAATGAGAAGTTTTGCAGAGCCAAAGCAAAGAAAGAAAATGCAAATCTACTTTCAGTTGAGCCTCCACAAGATGAGGCATCCCATGAAGATTATGCATTTTAATCATCTCTATGTATGCTCCAGATCTCTCTTTTTTATGTCAAGGTACTCAGCCTAGATAGTCCTCCAAAATGAATGAAATAAACTATTGTGTTTTGTGTGTTTTGTAAACACCTCTGGTCACCTTATGATGTAGGCCATGTGTATGTTTTGCTCCATGGTACCTCCTGCAGACATTGTGTGCATGTACATGCAGGGGAGATAACCATTGGAAGGTCTTTCTGTATCCCTTTTTTGTTTACCTTACACCCAAGGAAACCTTTGCTAGCATGAGAACCTAGCCATAGATTTATCCTTGACCACCATGAGATGGCATGAGAAACTATGAGACTAGATGTATCCTTGACATAGCCTGAGGCATTTCCTTGAAGGGGGGTTTGTTGGGATATCTCAAGGTGTATGCCTCAGGCACACCTTATGTTTCTATGTGTGAGTGCTAGAGGCACAGTTAGGTGCCCACAAGCACAGTTAGGTGGTGGAAGAGCCACATAGGATGATTGAGAGAATCTAGGAGTAGATTGAGGAGATGATTGTGGAGCTTTGAGGACATCAGTGATGTCAGTGAGCTTGTATGAGGTGCCTACTTAAGGACCTCACTCTTCTTTATTCCATAAGCAAGTATTCTGAGTTTGTGTCCACTCTTTGCTTTCCTTTCAGCTTTCCAACAATATGCCAAAAAATATATTTTAGAAATGCCTTTTGTTGAAGCCATGTGCTATTCTTACATATTTATGAGTGACCCCTCAGTCCCCCCTAGTCCCAGATCATAGATCACTGCCACAGCTGATGGCTTGAGTACTTGCACCCTGTGCAGTAGTATTGCTTTGCAATACTAGTAGAGGCAAAATCAAGATGTAAATTGTGTGATTGTCTATTGTCTAACATGTGGATAGACCAGCTGCACCTACCTCATGACACTCTTAGGGAGGACACAGTGGAAGCTGTATGGGAATTTTGTGGAGAGATTGCTTATGAACCTCCACCACCCAACAAGGAGGTGGAGATGCATCCAAGAAAGGCCATAGATACAAAATATTAGTTAAAAAGCAAGAGACTTTTGTCTACTCTCATCTGATTAGAGCTATTAGTTTCAAATCCAAGTTGTGCCTTCAAAGAAGAAGGGTCAAGGACTCTTTAAAATTGATATAGACACTCATAAGAACATCATGGGGTGTATCAAAAGCATGGACAACTGAGCTAGCTAGATGTTAAATTTATCAATTTAGAAGCCATCCTTTTAAGGGCAAGTCACTTCTTAGAATTGAAATTCCAAGATCCAAATAATAAGAAGGCTAGGCTGCAAGGCCACACAAATGACACAAAATACCAAAGTGAAAAATTCAATGATAATCAATCATAATATTGGTATCAACCATAATAGGTGAAATAAACATTAAGATGATAATTAAAATGCAAGTCTCAAGACACATCTCAAGGAAAGAGCTACTAACAATGAGCTTTACTTATTATTGGGTAGACATTTACTACTTGGACCCATCTTCTTAGCCTTCTTTTTGGGTGGAGATCCACTTGTACCAAATATCTCCAAGCACTACTTCCCGCTTCTCATAAGTCAGGACCCAATGATCCATAAATGCTTTCATCACCTTATGTTTGGGTTTGGTACATTACAACATAAAGTGAGGCTCATCTTCCTCCCACTCTGACATGGGTGCCATGTGGTGCTCTTACTCTCACTTATTGCTAAAAGATATTGGACAATTGCCATTTTAAGTCAATATTAGATAAAATGGAAAAATCCCAATTCCCATAAGAAACATTGGAGCCTGGTGAACCTTAATAAGATTTTGTCAAAAGCTCCTCATGTGACATATCATTGGAAATATCTCAAACAGTAGAGTCTAAATCTGCAATCTCCGGCAAATTTGGAGTTTGTGTGTTTGATATATATAGCAAGAATAAGATTAAAGTTTCATTCCCAAAATGCAAAATTATTCCCACTTTATCTAATATTGACTTTGTTTGCAACTAGTGCTACAAGATGCTAACATTGTAGTGAGTTTTATAAAGAGCCATCAATACTTGTATGTAGTATTTAGAGAGCACTCTGTGAAGCAACTAAGGCAGTTTTGTCAAACTAATTTGCCTTATGGTTCTTGCTAGATTTTTGGAAGTGTGTCAAGCTTTAGCCAAGACTGTTGTTGCTAATAGATGATGGGAAAATTGGCTCGAGAAAAAGAAGAAGTACGCAATACCAGTTAGTACATGTGTACATCTTGTGCAATCATTAGTATTTTGGAAAAATGTAGAAAGAATAAAAGAAGGTGTAGAGCCATTTGTGACAATGTTGAGGATGGTTGACGTTGATGCCTCTGTTATGGGTAAAGTGTATTGGGAAGATGTCTGAAGCAATACAACAGGTTAAAGAACTCGTGCGCTTTGCACCTAGGGAAAAGCAACAAGTGGTATATTTGGGCAATAAGAGATGGAAGCAAATGCACACCCCTTTGCATGGAACTGTGTTTGCAATGCATCCACAATATCAAATGCATGCTCAATTGCAGAATCCATAAGTCATAAGTAACTTTCAAGAGGTTTGTTAGAACTTGCTTCTGGGAGATCAAGGCAAATTGGCCTACCAACAATGAGTGAGGTATATGAATCGTGATGGCTCTTTTGGAGATCCCTAGAATCTTGATGCTATTAAGACGATGATTGCACCTACTTGTTGGAAGCAATATCGTGGAGAGACATTGGAGTTGCAACATGTGTGCTCTCTATTGCTGCATCATTGGGTGCATGTGAGCAAAATTAGAGTGCATACGATTTTATTTATTCAAAGAGACGCAATTGTTTAAAGCCATCAAGAGCTGTAAATTTAGTCTTTTGCTTTGGGAATCTACGATTGTTGAAAGGGTTCAATGTTTTAGCTAGGGCAGTAATTGAAGCCGCTATAATGAGAATTGTTGGGCAATGATTAACTACAAAAATAGTTGCAGAGGTTGCATTTAGTGAAGAAGAAGATGAGTTGAGATACTCAGTGACAACAGTGAAGTCAAAGTGATAGATGATATCGTACTTGTGTTGAATGCAATATAGAGTGTTGTAAGCTCTAAATATGTAGATTGGTATGTTGTATGTGAGGGGATGGATAGGAGAATATATCAAGTGATGGCAGAGTGCATATGGTTGTATCCATCTCGTCTCATTTTATACTTGAAAGCTAATGACTTATGGGCTACAAGTTATGTTGTCATGTTGTAATTATTCAGTTTGTGGATGATTTGGTATACATAATAGCTACATCCAACCTTGTGACTTGCAAATACATCAAAGGCAACATCGAGAAAAAGGGAAAAATAGTCACATATGTGCAATCAAAATTTATATTTTCAAGTCAGAAGGGTTGATCTAGCTATCATGTGCACTAATCCACTTTGATATATTTCAACATTACCTTTACAAAGTCCACATAATCCACTTAAACCACTTAATCCACTTAATCCAATTAATCAACTCAAACCACTTAATCCACTTTAATCTACTTAATCCATCAAGTAATCCACATAATCTTCTTAATCCACATTATGCACTTAATCCGAATCAATATAACTTTACATTAGCTCAACATTATCCACTTAAACCACTTAATAAATTCTAACCACTTAAACTATATTAATCCACATTATGCACTTAATCTAGATCATTATATTTGAAGATGAACATTATAGAGTTATGTATGAAGTTTACAAAGTTATATATTAGGTACCACGTCTACCGTTCCCTTAGTGCTTGGTCATGTAGCCTGCTAATCTATATTGGTGAGGTCCTCAAAATCAAATGTGTCGATATCCTTAGTGGCATCCAAGTCCCTAAAAGCATCGCTGTAATTGCCTCCAGCATGTATACGTGTGCTTGCAAGTCCTCAATCTCTTTGGCTTGAGATGCAAGATAAGCTTATATCTCCTCAGCAGCAGTAACACCTTGCTGATGAAGAGGTATGGTAGATGTTGCCAAGTCAACAAGGTCACTATGTGCTTGGGGAGTTAGCACGTGAGGGCTTAGAGACGTGGGCTCTCTATTCTCTAATCTCGCTCACTTGTGCTTGGTAGGACGTCCCTTTCTTGTTCCTGATAGGTGATGCTTGTCATTCCAATCCACACATCGATGCAAGATGTCACGGACGTACACCTGCTGAATGAAGAATGTGGGTGTCTGCTTGTTGTTGGGGATGCTCCCGTCCACCTCTATGAATCACTAGAGAAGAATGTGGGAAAGGGTTTTGTGCTGCAAGTCTGATAGCTTGGGTTGTGCATATTTGTTTCTAGGATTTTTGGATCAAAGAAACAAGGTGTTTCTTATGAACTCTGATGGACAAATCCTTTGTACTTATCGAAGAGAGAGCGTTTCACCTTGCATGGTTTAGTCATCCACTGGACAAACATACCCAGCCCCTCCTTTCCCAACATCTCTCTTTGGGCCTGCAAGATATCTTGAGCCTCAGTGTGATTTAGTTGGTCCGCTAAATTGGCCTCTTGAGGCACAAATGATGCTTTTGGATCCTCATGAATTGGAGGATCCTCTGGTTGGGGAGGATCCTATGGTAGAACGTGTTGAGATATCGAGCTCCACTCGAGATATGCCAGGGTGACCGTTGGGTACTTATGTCACCGACTTGTTAGCTGGAGATGCGGTTGGTACACCGCCCACGATAGCTGGATGATAGCTATCCTTATCTACACTAGTTCGTGGCTCAGTTAGTATGCCACCTTAGTTAGTTGAGGTTGGTTTGAGACCCACATATAGGGTTCTTCTATTTCTTTGTACTAGAGTTCTTTTGGCTTTCACAACTAAGAAGAGGAAAACTATTTTCAGCCTCCACCTTTGTGTGTATTCCCCCATTTGTGATTGTGAGAAAGCCGCAAGTGAGACTCCTTCCCTCTCTCCCACAATCATCACATGGTATCAGAGCCTTGTTCGTGGTAAGGAGCTCAAGAAAGCAAGCCAAGTTCGTGGTGTCTTGGTAAGAGGACAAGTGTTGCTTTCCTATTTCGAGTTTGGGAGCAAATCTCTGCAGGTAGCACAGCTAGAAGTGCAGGAGTGCACTGTTTCAGATTGAGACGCCCTTCGCGGTGTGGCGAGAGCACAATATATTTATTTTTCTGATTTGAGGCCGTTTCGGGGCCCGTTTTGAAGGCGGAAGTTCTTCGCAGGCACTCAGAAAAAGGCCCTGTTTTTTGCTGTGCAACCACTGCGCGGCTAGTCGGTGGAAAGGTGCCGCAGAAATTGCATCGTATGCCTGTGTGCAGAGATATTGGGAGTTGTAGATTCATGCCTGTTGCCTGTTGATGCAAAATCGTCACTAGGAAGTGACTGTGTGGTGAAATACCACTTTCGTCAGTTTTGCAGATCTGCCCGTGTGAGGCAAAAGCTGTGTTTTTTGCAGTGACAGAATATTTTGCAGTGTTCTGTAATGGCATTTGATTCTCTTTCACAGATTGTCACTGAAAAGCTTGACAAGAACAACTTCCAGGCATGGAAGTTTAGAATGACGAATTTCTTGATGGGAAAAGGCTATTGGGAATTCATTACAGGAAATGAAGAAGAACCTGTTCTTCCTAATGTTCCCAGTCAACAGGAAATGCAGGCATTCAAAGGATGGCATGAGAGAGCCAGGGAAGTTATGTACTGGCTATCTATCAGTATTTCGGACTCCATGATTGTGCATATTCAGGATGCAAATACGCCAAAGGAGGCATGGGATACTTTGGCAAAAATGTATAGCACAAATACGCAAGCCAGGAAAATGCAAATCAAACAGGAGTTGCACAATGTGCAGAGAGAAAATTTGAGCATAAATGACTACCACATGAAAGTGAAGAAAATTGCAGATGCACTTTCTTCCATTGGGTCGCCAGTGGATGATGATGATTTGGTTTCTATGACCTTGAATGGTCTAGGAAAGGATTATGCACAGTTCCGGACATCTATTGCCGTCCGTGAAAACTTTCCTGATTTTGAGGAGCTGATTGCTCTTCTAATCTCTGAAGAGCAGAGAAATGGTGGTGCATCTTCTTCAGCAGGAACTTCAAAAGAAACTGTCTTCTACTCAAATGCTGGCAGAGGTAGAGGCAGAGGTAGAGGAGGCCGATCTGCAGGCCATGGTAGAAATCAGAATATGCAGCAAACGCAAGAAAACCAGTCCTATGCAGGAGGACGTGGTAACTCTAGAGGCAGGGGGAGCCAAAGAGGCCGTGGTGGATGGCAGAGAAGCCAAAATGCAAACAGCAATGTTGAATGCTACTATTGTGGCAAAATGGGTCATATGGCTAAGGACTGCTATAAAAAGCAGAATGACATTATGAGTGGAAAATTGCAGCAAGGCAATTATGCATCTTCTAGCAGGCAGGGCGATGATAGAAATGAGCATCTATTTATGGTGCAGCATATGACCAATTCTGTGACAAGTGCAGAAGAACAAAATGATGTGTGGTACGTTGACTCAGGTGCGTCAAACCACATGACAGGTCATGCAAAATGGATGCAAGATGCAAGGAAGATGGAAAAGCCAGGATTTGTGCAGACTGGTGATGATACTGCACATCCTATTATGCAGATTGGCAAAATTCCTTTGTCTATGCAGGATGGGAAAAAGAAATACTTGTCTGATGTATTTCATGTCCCGAACATCACCAAGAACTTGGTTTCTATTGGTCAGATGGTTGAGCAGGGCTTGTAGGTCAGATTTAATCCTCATGGATGCTTTGTTGAGGATATGAAAAATAATGGTCGCTTGATAGCAGAAGGAAAGAAGAAGGGCAGGATGTTTACGTTGGATGCAGACATGCCTGAATTGAGTGCAGCAATGTTTGCACATGGGACCGGTGTAGTTGCAGATATTGATATCTGGCACAAACGCATTGGTCATGTTAATATACAGCGACTTAAATCAATGCAAGCCCAAAATATTGTTGCAGGATTGCCAAAATTCAAGGTTGCAGAAATGCACAAGATTTGTGAAGCCTGTCAATTTGGGAAACAGGCAAGGAAACCTTTTCCTAGGCATGTTCAAGAGAGTAAAAAACCATTGGAATTAATACACTCTAATGTGTGGACTACAAAAGCTGCATCTATTGGAGGCTGTCACTATTTTGTCACATTTATTGATGACTTCAGCAAAAAACTGTGGGTGTATTTTATGAAAAAGAAAAGTGAAGTGTTTGGGCACTTCAAAGCTTTCAAAGCTATGGTTGAAAAAGAAACAGGCCTGCAAATAAAATGCCTAAGGTCAGATGGAGGGGGAGAGTACCTCTCAAATGAGTTTGCAAGGTTCTTGCAGGAGCATGGTATAAAGCAGCAATATTCATGCAGTCATACCCCACAGCAAAATGGAATTGCAGAAAGAAAAAACAGGCATATTGGAGAGGTGTCTTGGGCTATGCTAAATGAAAAAGATCTACCAGATTATTATTGGGCTGAAGTAGTTGCTACAGCAGTCTATATAATGAACAGGACTCCCACTGCAGCAATACATGGCATGACGCCAGAGGAGATGTATACTGGTAGGAAACCAGATATTTCCCATTTGAAGATTTTTGGTTGCATTGCTTATGTCCATGTGTCAGATGAGTTGAGGTCCACCAAGTTGGATCCAAAAGATGAGAAGTGCGTCTTTATTGGTTATTCTCTACAGCAGAAATGGTATAGATGCTATAACCCTTCTACACGTAAGTTCACAGTGAGCAGAGATGTTGTTTTTGATGAGATGAGCAGCTGGTATAAACCAGTAAATGTGATGATTGATGTAGATGCACAAAATGGTAATGCTGCACAGAATGCACAGCAGCAATCACAAAATATCAGTGGACCTGGAGTGTCCTCTACCAGTGGTTCACATACTTCGCCATGGACAGGCAGATTGAGATCAGGAGAATCCCCTCAAAGCAATGCAGAGAGTGGTACACAGGTATCACGAAAAGGGAAAGAGAAGGTAGATCAGCCCATGTTTGATGTGAATGCAGGTCATTCTTATGTGGATGGTGAATCCAGTGGCTCAGAACAGAGCATTGATGATGAGTTGGGTATTCCTTCTGTTGTTACACCTGGAGTAAGGAAGACCAGGGATGTTTTGAGAGCACCTGGAGGTGAGCCTATTTTGTGCAGGTCTACCAGGGTTAGGTATCCTATGGATAGGCTGAAATATGATGGATTTACAGCCATTCACTATGCCTATATGGTCAAAGTGATACAGGAACCAGAACCCACTTCTTTTGAGCAAGCCATGGGAAATGAAAAATGGGAGAAAGCCATGGATGAAGAAATGGATGCCTTGGATGCTAATGCTACATGGGAATTGGTGCCTTTGCCTAAAGGCAAGAATGCAATTGGTTGTAAGTGGGTTTATAAGATCAAGCACAATGCAGATGGTTCTGTGAATAGATACAAGGCAAGATTAGTTGTCAAGGGGTATGCACAGACATATGGCATTGATTATGAAGAAACTTTCAGCCCGGTTGCAAGGATGGCAACCGTAAGAGCAGTCATTGCTATGGCTACATCAAAGGGATGGTCTTTACATCAGATGGATGTAAAGAATGCCTTCTTGCATGGTGATTTGCAAGAAGAGGTCTTTATGGAGCAGCCAGCAGGTTATGTTCATGCTATTCATCCTGAGTTTGTTTGCAGGTTGAAGAAAGCCTTGTATGGCTTGAAGCAAGCACCTAGAGCATGGTCTGACAAGATAGGACAGTATCTTGTCACTATTGGCTTTCAGATTTCCAAGGCAGATTTCTCACTCTATGTGAGAAAAACAGAGAAAGGGATTATGCTGCTTGTCATTTATGTTGATGATTTGATCATCACAGGTGATAGTGATGAAGATATCCTTCATGTGAAAATGCTATTGAAGCAGAAGTTTGAGATGAAGGATTTGGGAGAGCTGCGTTATTTCTTGGGCATTGAGGTGATTAGATCACCAAGTGGGATACAGCTCTTGCAGAGGCAGTATGGATTGGACATGCTGTCCAAATATGGGATGACAGGCTGTAAGCCTATTTCAGTTCCTTTGGAGCAGAATGTGAAGCTGAGCACAGATGCAGGTGAGCTTCTGGAAGACCCTACTATGTACAGACGCATAGTAGGAAGTTTGATTTACATGACTATTACCAGGCCAGATTTGAGCTATGCTGTTGGGTTGGTAAGTCAGTTTATGCAGGCTCCAAGGAAACCGCATTTGGATGCGGCTAGACGCATACTCAGGTATGTGAAGTCCACATTGCAGTATGGACTATTTTATGAGGCTGGGGTTCAGATACAGTTGCATGGATACACTGATGCTGATTGGGCTGGTAGCATTTCTGATAGACGATCTACCAGTGGATATGTGTTCTCTTTTGGGAGTGCTGCAGTCACTTGGAGCAGCAAGAAACAGCCTACAGTTGCCTTGTCGAGCACAGAGGCTGAGTACAAGGGTGCAGCAATGGCTGCATGTGAGGTAGCTTGGTTGCATAAGCTACTCTATGATATGCATCAATGGCTGAGTACAGGGGTGCAGCAATGGCTGCATGTGAGGTAGCTTGGTTGCTAAGCTACTCTACAGATGGGCCGGTTGTCATTTATTGTGACAACATGAGCAGTATACACTTGGCAAAGAACCCAGTCTTTCATGCTAGAACAAAGCACATTGAGGTGCATTATCACTATGTGCGGGAGAAGGTTTTGTTGAGAGTTGTGGTGCCATGAGCACATGTAGAGCAAAGGTATGAGTAAAGGGAAAGCTGCCACATGGCATGGAGGAGATATCCCACATGTGAGCAAGCAAATGGATGTAAGTACCCTCACCTATAAAAGGGAGGTTCATTTGAAGTAATATCAATCAAGCACTTTGCACTATCTCAAGATTCTCTTTATGAGTCCAAGCTAATCTATCTTGGAACCTAATTGACTTGAGATACATGTCATGAGCACTCTCTTCATCATGTTTCCACACAGGTTCCATCCACCTTAGAGTCCTCCATAGATCCTGAGGCACACATGTTTTGTCATGGTATCAGAGCGTAGGTTTAGCTTTCTAGTTTAGCTCATTAGTAGTTCACTAGGATTGCCTCCATTCCTAGATTAGTTGTAGGTTGCCTTAGAAGCTCATGTTTTTTTTTTTTTTTCTCCTAGGTTAGTTTTAGTTTTAGATTGAGAACAAGTTTCCGTCCCTAGAGAGAGAAAAGTTCCGTCCATTGTTTCCTTCCATTGCATTTGAGAATTCCGTTCATTGAATTTCTTATGTGAGTAGATTACTTCTCGGGCCTCCATAGCTCTAGTCTTGAATCCGCTCCTTAAAGCTCAAAGACAACGACCTCCAAGGCTTCTCTGCAGCACCCAAGGACTCTACAAATGAAGACTTGTAGGTCTACATGCAACCTTAAGCTCAGTGCTACGCCAGGTCATGTCGACTCATCCAGAACTTGGCTGGCCTTTGGTTCTGTTGCTGTCCCTGTCACGGCAAAATATGTAGACACGGCTCCGACTGCTCTTCAATGACAACGCTCCCTACATCCTACGAGCAACGCTTTACAGGCGACCGCCCTGCACACACAAGATCTGACGCTCAGCCCGAACAACTCCCAAGCAGCTTCTACAGCGCTCTAGCCTAGCCCAGCGTGCCATCTATGACCTCAACGAGCCTCTCCATCAACCTTCTTTACACCTCTTGCATCTCGGCTTCCCACGTCCAACACACAGCGACCCAAAACAATGCAATTCTGGACTGAGAGAATTCACAGAGAATACATGAGGCTGTGTGAAAGGAGAAGCTATCTCAAGGTGTGTTCCAGCAAATAGGAAAAAGCGGTTGCGGGCGACTCCATCTGCAGCGCTCCAGCAAACAGCTTGACCAACAGTGAAGCATGACTGCCTTCAATGGCAGGCTGAAAGACGACAGCATAGACCTTTGGCTGCATGCAAAATGCCGATTGCTCCAGCCCGTCTCCAGGCTCCTTGCATAGTGCCTGCCAATGCCCCGCTCCAAAATGCCATCACTCCAATATGAAGGAGAAGGAGTCGGAGAAGAGTCTGCATCTCTTTTGTGTCCGTCGACATCGCCATAGCCAGGCAAAGGTCTCACAAAGTATAGACTTAGGCCACATGGCAGTCCTTGACAGGACACGTGGCAGATAAGGTTGGGTGTGGGTTGTGGTTAAGTTAAACCATTGTTAAGGCTTAGGGTTAGGTTCAATACTTGGACCATAGTTAGTTAATGTAACCTTGGGTTCAAAGGTCACCACAGTGCCTTCTAAGCACACAGCCCCTGCTAAGCACAGTTTGTAAGCAGCATGTGAATCCCTGTGCCACATCATCAAAGGCCCCTCTTCTTCACAAAAGCTTCGACAAGCCATAACTTCCAATCCAGGAAGAATTTGCACACGCTCCAAAAAGGAAAAGTGATCGTCTTTTTGAGCTCTACGCGCCTGTCAGATCAGAATCATTGTATGCAATTAGACACTGCCAATATTGAAAGAAATCAATTGGTAAGACCTTTGCAACAAATTGAAAAAGCAAAACATGAATGCAAACATCGATGTAAATAGCAAGCCGAAAGCACAAGTGCATGAGATGACCATAGCAGGAAGCATGGCATCCACACAAAGCATTAAGGCACATGGAAGAACAAAGCATCATGCATGAAGCTAAACAAGGAAGAAGATTGCAGATTGAAGAACCAACAAGTCAACTACGTGGTGTCGTCATCAAGCCATGAGCCAAAAGGTGACATCAATGGAATGTATTGAAAAGCAAAAACCTTGCCAACCTTGCCTATGTTTTGTAATCAAACCTGACCACCTGAGAGTAGCTATGAAAGCACCCAGGGGAGGTATTGACATGTAAAAGCCACACTTGACCACCTTAAGTAGCATGTATGCACTAAGGGGAGGTGATGGATTTGTAACTCACATCTGACCACCTTGCAGTAGCCAAAGGATTATGGCACCAAGGGGAGGTGTTGAGAGTTGTGGTGCCATGAGCACATGTAGAGCAAAGGTATGAGTAAAGGGAAAGCTGCCACATGGCATGGAGGAGATATCCCACATGTGAGCAAGCAAATGGATGTAAGTACCCTCACCTATAAAAGGGAGGTTCATTTGAAGTAATATCAATCAAGCACTTTGCACTATCTCAAGATTCTCTTTATGAGTCCAAGCTAATCTATCTTGGAACCTAATTGACTTGAGATACATGTCATGAGCACTCTCTTCATCATGTTTCCACACAGGTTCCATCCACCTTAGAGTCCTCCATAGATCCTGAGGCACACATGTTTTGTCAGGTTTTACTAGGTCTTATTGATCTAGTTTATGTCAGCACAGAGGATCAAGTAGCTGACATATTCACGAAAGCATTGGGCGTAGAGAAGCTGCGCAAGATCAGAGACCTGCTTGGTGTGCAGGATTTGGGATTGAGCTCGAGGGGGAGTGTTGAGATATCGAGCTCCACTCGAGATATGCCAGGGTGACCGTTGGGTACTTATGTCACCGACTTGTTAGCTGGAGATGCGGTTGGTACACCGCCCACAAATAATAGCTGGATGACAGCTATCCTTATCTACACTAGTTCGTGGCTTAGTTAGTATGCCACCTTAGTTAGTTGAGGTTGGTTTGAGACCCACATATAGGGTTCTTCTATTTCTTTGTACTAGAGTTCTTTTGGCTTTCACAACTAAGAAGAGGAAAACTGTTTTCAGCCTCCACCTTTGTGTGTATTCCCCCATTTGTGATTGTGAGAAAGCCGCAAGTGAGACTCCTTCCCTCTCTCCCACAATCATCACAGAACGTTCTCTCCCTCCCTGCCCATATTTAACCTAAAAAATGACAAGAAGATAGAATTGTTTTATATCATGTATACCAAATTAAACAATTAAATTCAACATGAGACTTATCGCATCAATTATTATACAAATAATATCTCATGAAATCATACCAACATGACACGTATCACCTTAAATATTACCAACTTGAATTTTAAATATACAAACAATATTTAAATAATATGCATTGAATCATGGACTAGAGACTTGAATGATATACAAAAATAGTAATGTTACAAGTAATTATATTTAAAAATTCACATTACAAATTGTTCCAGGAGAGACTCAATCATTTGCTAGTCTAAGTTCTTGGTGGGGACTAAGTTGTATGCTGCATCTAGGAGAAATATCAAGAACATCACGAAATCAACAGTGCTTGGATGACTGTTTGGTTGTGTAGTCTTTACTTGAACTACAAATCGTCGTAGCCGCCCGATTAAAGCTTCTGTAGGTCTAGATGGTCCACAAATGTCTATGATCTTCAAAATGTGGTGGGACATTGCATACACATCTTGTGCAATATCGAAAGGTGGGGGATTGGTGCACAAGCACTCCAGAGCGACATGGCAAAATTTTTGACGAAAAGCCTACATAATGTTAGGACTATTACTGAGTAATGATGGATAATGCTTGCTAGTGCTTGTCGATGTCAAATGCCCAAATACACTTCCTCGGATGACCCGGAGAAATGTAGCATAATGTATTGTGCATGCATATCGTTATGTAGGACATTATGTTGGTGCATGTAATGAATAGTGCGTACAAGTGCACTTAAAATATAAAAAACATGCTGACCCATGGAGCTCTAGCAGGCATTTCCACATCATCTCTATGTCCCACTGGAGATGGTTGCTTTTCGTCATGTCAGAGGTAGGTCAGCCATCTTTCCAAATGATTTCCATTCCAAAATGAAAATATTATCATTGGATTATCATCATGTACTAGACCTATAGCTTGGATGATGCCTAGATGTATGACATCACCCAAGCATGTGGCTTCCTCCAAGGCTTTTGCCTTCACCGAATCGGTAGGCACAAAGTGCTGAACCACCTTACAGGCATAAATTATACGCGGATCAAATGGTGTGATAAGAAGATTGCACATGCTGACAGTTCCACGTGTGCCTGTGCCCACAGCTGCACTAGGTGTGAATCAAACATCACATCGTTGAAGCAGTATGGGTCGCATGGGTGTTGCCACTTGTGCATGTTCATGCAAGCCATGTGATGTGGGTGTGCTTGTGCAGGTGAGTCTGCAGGCGAGAATGATGAAGAGGGCACCCTATCAACACGTGCAGATAGATTGGAGAGTAGGTTTAGTAGCCTAAGGTCTCTATGGGAGACAATGGTTTGTCCAAAGGGAGACTGTGAGTGACATCGCATTGAATGCATTCGTGGCACATGCAAGCATTGCAGTCTAAAGTCAAAGAAGAAGCATGTTTGTCCAAATGAAATGAGGAAAGACAACCATTTCTTCTTGCAGACATCTCTTTCATAGTGTCCAAACTTATGACAGTAGTTGCATTGAATGTTTGACACATTGGTGGATGCATTCTTCATCCTTGGAATCTTCCTCAAATAGAATCTTTTTCTCTTTGCTGATGCTAATGTTGTTGAGGATGATGTTGATGTTGATTCTGACTTTTATGCTAACTTTGTTGTTGATGATGACCACTTCGCTGAAAATATCTACCTCTGCCTCTGCTTCTATCTGAAGCTGTGAATGCTTGATCATTGGAATGACCTTTGCATGAGTGAATAGTTGCATATGTACATGTATATGTATATCAATATCTGTATCTATATCTATATCTAATATGTAATATATATGCATATGTATGTGTGTGTGTGTGTGTGTAAAAACTAGATCAAAGCAAGGCAATTTTGACCAAGAAAAGCAAGCCACCATTTGTCTTTGATCCCATTTCTCTCACTCAAGAAAACATGTTACTCAAGGAAAGGTGATCCTGATCAACAAAAGTGATCCATCACCTCGGCCCCGACTGATACACACAAACAAAATCTCTCTCTCTCTCTCTCTTTCTCTCTCTCTCTCTCTCTCTGTGAGTGAGGGTGAGGCGAATTTGACTTGCAAAGTGGCCATCACTAGCCTAGACTAACAAACTCAAGAACTTTAAAAAAACTAAAAAACTCACCGAAGAATAAAAATTTGGTGATTTGTTTGTAGCAACAGGGAAATTGCAATTTATGCAAGATATAGGAAGAGGAGGCCCTTTATAGACCCATCCCACATACACCACATGGAATACACAATACTTTCCATACAGATCAACATAGGTTGTATTGATGCACTTGCAAAGTATCATGCCCATCGAGTATGTGTGCATTTGCCCATCAAGTATGTGCGCATTTGAATAACACACCTCAAAGCATGTGCTTTTTGTGATTGTGCATAACACTTGGTGAAAAATGAGTGGGAGTGCCTGTGTGTATCTTTTCTATCTCCTATATTTGTGTGTGTGGACCCTCTCTCTACTATACATGTGCTTACCTCCCTCCTAGATCCCTCACCAAAGTAAACCTCTCATCCCCTCAAGTAGTCTGTGCATGTGTTCCCTGGTCAATGTGTGCCCCCCCCTCCTCCCTTTTCGTAGGACTGTTGTCATCACTTCTTGTAGTTGGAGTGTGTGTCTTCCCTCTCTCTTATATAACCCCTCTTCCCTACTGTGTATTTGTATGTGTAGGCCCCTCTTTAGTCCTACACATGTGCTTCTTGCCTCCTAGATCCCTCCCCCACCTCTCTCTTTCTCTCTATCTATCTATCTGTCTCTCTCTCTGTCTCTCTCTCTCTCTCTCTCACTATATATATATATATTAGAGAGAGCGAGAGAGAGGGGGAGAATATATATTATATACTATAAAATAATATAATATAATATATATAGATATATGACAAAATATGAAGAGTGGAGATGAGGAGAGAGGGCACAGCTAGAGAGGACACCCCAAATGACTAACTATACACTAGATTTAGTTGAAAATATAGAATATATACAAACCCTTTTAGGGTTAGCATTAGGGCATCTAACCCTTTCCTTTATAACACTCTATGTGTTAGTTCTATGCACAATATTGAACATATGATGTTGAGATGGTTTCTCAAAACTTTTGCTCAACATCAACATCATGAAGTAGGCCTTCCCTCAAGATGATGATTATGGGGAATCGAAGAAGGAGTAAGCATTGCATTCCATCACACCCCTTTAATGGGAATGTCCTTCCTCTGAGTCAATCCAAGAGCTTGTCGGTGCTTCTCAAAAAGCTCTTTGCCAAGTGGTTTGGTAAAGATGTCTGCAACATTCTCTTTGCTATCACAATACTATAGTGTGATGTCACCAAGTAACACTCTTTCTTTGATGAAGTGCTCTGTGACATCAATTTGCTTGGTCTTGGAGTGATATACTGGATTCTTGGTCAATGCTTGAACCAATTGATTCTCATAGTATATTGTTGGCTTTGATTCATCAAAGTAATTTGTTTTTGGCAATATTTTTCTGAGCCATATAGCCTCACATGCACCTGTAGTGAGTCCCCTATATTCTGCTTCAGGTGAAGAAAAAGAAACAGTTTGTTGTTTCTTTGACACCGATATAGGCACATTCACAGTATCCATGCAACCTTGGATGACTTCCTCTATATGTTATTCCAAACTGTCTTGTATCTCTAATGTATCTTAAGACTCTTTTGACTGCATTCTAGTGAGACTATTTTGGATTTGACATAAACTGTGCAATGAGCTTATTGCATAACAAATATCTGGCTGTGTGATAGTCAGATATATAAGAGATCTGATGAGATGCCGATAGTACCTATCATTGATGGTAGGATTTTCTAAATATTTTGTAAGTTTCAAAGTGTGTTCCGTGGGAGTGGCTGCAATCTTGCAATCTGCCATATGAAACTTCTTTAGAAGACTATCAACATATCTCAGTTGACTCATGAAGGTGGTGTCTGAATCTCTCCAAAACTCAATACCAAGACAATAGTGCATAAGTCCAAGATCTTTCATGTCAAACTCTGTAGAGATAAGTCTTGTTTCAATCTTTTGATGAAGCTATCATTGCTTCCGATCACAATTAGATCATCTACGTACAAAGTGCAATAGTAATGTCTTCCCCTTGAACTTTGTAGTAGAGAGTATGATCTGCATTGTACTTCATGTATCCCAAATTAGTCAAATACTTGTCGATTTTAGTCTACCAACTTCTAGGTGCTTGCTTTAAGCCGTAGAGACTTTTCTTGAGATGGGAAACCTGATTCTCTTTTCCTAGTTCAATAGAACCTGCTTGTTGTTGCATGTAGACTTTCTCTTCTAGTTAACCATTGAGAAATGCGTTATTGACATCTAGCTGGTACACACTCCATCTACTGAGTGTCACTAGTGATATCAAGAACCATATGGAATTCATTTTTGCTACTGGAGCATAAGTCTCATCATAATCTTGACATACTGCTCTGCAAATGCTTTTGCAACTAGTCTAGCTTTGTATCTTTCAATGCTACCATTTGGATTGTACTTCACTTTGTAAACCCATTTGCTTGCTATGGCCTTCTTTCCTCATGAAAGGTTTCATAATTCCCAAGTATTATTATTGTACCGAACCTTCCATTTCTTCATTCATAGTAGTTTGCCATTCTGGCTTGCATCTTCAAAATACACTGGCTCTTCTGTAGCCATAATGATAGTCATAAGAGCATAATTGGTAGTTTCATTCTGAATTGCTTTTCCTTTTTGAGCATATGTCAGTCTAGCAGGTGGTATGCTTTTCCTAGTAGACCTCGTCTGAGTTTTTTTTTCTCTTCTCGAGGTGCTTCCTGAAATTCTTGCTCTTCTTCATCAACCTTTTATGTAGATGATTGTGTAATTGGTGCATCTAAAGCCTGTTTATTTGAGGTGTTCCATTGTGATTCCTCATCAGAGATTACATCTTTGGCGATAATGACCTTGCGGTTGATGGGATCATACAATTTGTATGCTTTTATTTCTTCACAATAGCCAACCATGATGCATTTACATTACTTTGCATCCAATTTTCAGCGATGATCATCATGTATGTGGGCATATGCTATGCAACCAAATATGTGGAGATGCCCAATGCATGGCTTTTGTCTAGTGAGTGCTTCATAAGGTGTCATACCCTGAATCAATTCGGTTGGAAGCTGACTAAGCAATAGTTCACGCTGGCTATTTCTTATGCCCAATACTGATTTTGAAAGATGCTTCTCACTGAGCATTACTGTAGCACTGTCTATTGAAGTACTGTTCTTCCTTTCAGCTCTTGCATTTTATTGAGGAGTATCTGCACATGTGAATTGTCTCCGAATGCCATTACCTCTGCAAAAGTTCATGAATGTTGAAGACATGTAATCACCTCCTCTATCTAATCTCATGACTTTGATCTTTCTTCCTGTCTGGTTTTCTACCGTGGCTTTGAATTCTTGAAATATGGAAAAGAGTTTAGATTTCTCTTTAAGAAAGTAGACCCAACAATATCTGCTGTAGTCATCGATGAAAGTCAAGTAGTAAAGTGAACCATTGATGATGTGGGTCTAGGCATAACCCCATACATCTGTGTGAATCAAAGCAAGAATACCTCATGCACGAGAGGTGCTTCTACCAAAATTGGTTCGCTTTTGTTTACCAAAGTAGCATGCGTCCCAAACTTTTCTAAGAAATTGAAGCTTAGGAATTCCAATTGTCATATTCTGATTTATAAGCTCTATCCATCTTTTGAAATTGGCATGTCCATATCTTTGGTGCCATTTTGCAAAAAGTGGCATTTGTTGTGGTTGAGCTGACATGGCATGCAAATCTGGTACTGAAGCTAGCATTTTGAATAAGCGTCTTCTCTTGAATACTTTTCCTACTAGTTGATATCCTCTGGATTTGTCTCTAATAGTGCATTCATGTCCATTGAAGATGACTCGATAGTTGTGTTCTGTCATTTGACCAACTGATAAGAAGGTCTTGCTGAGTTTCATAACATAGAGTACATCTTTCACTAATCCTTTTGTACCAGTGAAATTGTTCATAGGGACAATGCCTTTCCCTTGAGCTAGGTTTGGTGTATTATTTGCCACATAGATGACATTCTTTTGTCCTTCTAATGGTTTCATCTCTGTAAACCATTCCTGTTGTTTTGTCGTATGAGATGATGCGCTGTTGTAGATGTACTAAGGATCTTAATCTACTTGGTTGACTTGATAACTACATTCTCCTTTTGAATTGCAATCAATGTCAAGGTACATTGTTTCAGTGTTTTGCATATCCTCACCTGCAATAAACATATTCTTAAGTTCATTAGCATAGTGACAATGACTAGAATGTCCACCACGATGATTTCCTCTTCTGCAAAAATTTCATCGATTGTTGGTAGATTGATCGCCTTGGTCATACTGCTTCTTGTGGCAATCTCTTTCATAGTGTCCAAACTTATGATAGTAGTTGCACTGAATGTTTAGCATGCTGGTGGATCATGCACTCCCTTGTCCTTAAAATCTTCCTTGGTTGGAATGATTTCCTCTTTACTGATGCTGATGTTGATGTTGATTTTATTGTTGATGATGACCACTTTGTTGGAATGATCTACCTCTACCTCTACTTCTATCTGAAGTTGTATATGTTTGATCATTGGAATGACATTTGCGTGCGTGAATGGCTTGCATAATGAATTCTTCACAAAGTAAAGCTAAATGGAGTCCTTTCAATGTCGGAATTTACCGTTGATGGTAATACTCTGGACTAGATTCTTGTATCCTTCTCCTAGTCGACTTGAACCTTTTCAGCTAGATATGGTCTTTCCTACTGCTGCAAGTTGATTGTTGTAATCGTTGATCCTAAGTACGTAAACATGACCGGTTTCACTACTGTTACAAAAACTCTGGTTGATTTGGTTTCTTAGTGTGAGAATCCTGGATGTGTTCTTGGACTCGTAAAGAGTTGCAAATATATCCCATGCTTCTTTTGATGTATTCACTATGTTGAGCTATCCTAGCATGACATCTTACACATTCTACTTGATCAAATGATATAGATATTTATCTTTCTTGTCCCATTATGCCTATGATCGGGCAATGGCAAGATCTGCTACAGGCGCATTCACTGTTGGTGTAGCTGTAGATCGAGTGTAGATCCCACCGTAGATCCTTCTATTGGTGCTACAACAATAGGTGGAGTAGAGCTCCTGCTACCTAGATCATCCAATGGTCTAGGTGTAGACCCATTGACATACTCCCATTTGTCTTGAAGTACAAGAATGGTCTCCATTCAATATTTCCATGTGCCATAATTGGAGTTGTCTAGCTTAGCAGATCCCTCCAAATTGAGGTTGCTAGTCATAGACATGGTGCAAGAAATGTACTCAAAGTGTCTGTGAAATCACTGCCTGAATCAATTGTCAAACACTGACTATATCAAGTGCAATCTGAACCGTTGGTGAGAATAGGACTGCAATATATAATCCAATCTATTATAAGGCTTGTGGCAAATGATGTGAGGAATAGCCAAGAGGCTTTACAAGGCTTGAAATGATATGCACAATGCTGGAAAATAGCCAAATAGGCTTTACAATGATGGCATGTTATGTAAATCAAATCATGTGCTATATTTCCACAGAAGAATCGGTCAATGCCTCTGAACACTCTAAAGTCTACTCACTGAACTATTGAATGTCAGGTTTCTAGAAGTGTAATGATGTGAAACCACACGTGACCGAAGGGACTGACTCTGGGTAAAAACTATTCAGGAAATTTTCGGCATGGCTTCGATTGGTTGCTTTGGAGTTCTCTCTGCTATGGATGATCTAATCTACTCTAAACTAGATCTAGACCAACTCTCAAGGGATATAAAAGCAACAAATATTTCCTTTTCTTTGTTCATTTTAGGTGCTTAGCCAGATGCATCGATGTAGAGGCTGATGTGCATGCAAGAAGTGAATTTGTTGCTCAGGCTCAAAGGTGTGTGATACTTGTGCCAAAATGTGCGCATGATATGATGAGCACATAGAGCACAAACAATCGAGCATTTTTTCTTTTTAGAGTGCCCTCAGATTATTTTTGGATCAAGAGATATGGCTTGATCTAGGCAGAGGGGCAAAAAGGTTGCTAGTGTGGCACTCAGAGTCACATGCAGAGTTAGCAAGGGGTGTGTCTATGAAGTAGTGATGATGTGTCAATTGGGTTCACATGCAGTGTGCCAGTGTGCCAATGGAGAAGTAACTATGCTTGTAGAGGGTCAGTGCCATGTGGCAGATGGTGAGGTAGTAGTACATGTGGTAGGTGCTGACTTGGTAGTGATGACATGGCATGGTGCTCAAGGATGCTGACGTGGAAGCTAATGTGGAGTCAATGACTTGGCACTGAGGATAGATGATAATGTGGCAAATGAGCCCGTTGTTGATGTGGCTAAAGTGGTGACATGTCAGATTACCTTATCTGATGACATAGCACTCAGTGAGATAAGTGCCACATGTCACTGTGGTCGCCTCGCTGATGGGGTAGATAGATACTTGCATGTGTCAATATCTTGACCAACTCTTATTTTGTGGTGACCTTAGTGATAAGGTCGCCACATGGAGATGGAATGTTTGAGAATCAACAAAATCTTGTGAAGATTCTATCACCAGATTTCTTGCGGGTGTTGTTTGGACAGGGTCATTCAGGCTATGGTGAAGGAGCTGCTGGAAGCTATGGCATGTTGGATAAGCTTTACGTGTGAGCTGGTAGTGGATGGTGAGCCAGTCAGTAGTCATGAGCACTTTGTCAGTTGGAGAAGCTTGCAGAAGGTGCTATGTAGTTGGCTGTCAGTGAGCACTGTCTGGTCGATGCTTGGTGATCTAATCACCTCAATGCCCAAGAAATAATGCAGCTCTCCCAAATCCTTCATCTCAAACTTCTGCTTCAATAGCATTTTCACATGAAGGATATCTTCATCACTATCACCTATGATGATCAAATCATCAACATAAATGACAAGCAACATAATACCTTTCTCTATTTTTCTCACATAAAGTGAGAAATCTGCCTTGGAAATCTGAAATCCAATAGTGACAAGATATTGTCCTATCTTGTCAGACCATGCTCTAGGTGCTTGCTTCAAGCCATACAAGGCTTTCTTCAACCTGCAAAAAAACTCAATATGAACAGCATGAACATAACCTGGTGGCTGCTCCATAAAGACGTCTTCTTGCAAATCACCATGCAAGAAGGCATTCTTTACATCCATCTGATGTAAAGACCATCCCTTTGATGCAGCCATAGCAGTGACTGCTCTTACGGTTTCCATCCTTACAACTAGACTAAATGTTTCTGAGAGTGCTCTCAACGGAAGCAAGAATGGAAGAAGGAGAGAGAGAGACAGAGAGCCACACAAGTTTTGGTGGGTGCAGAACCACCCTAATCTTCTTTTTCATTCATTTATATATGTGTTTGAGTATTGTACATAACCGAGGTAAAGGCACAATGACCTTTAACCCCCACGACTGTTGAGAGTGCTCTCAACGGAAGCAAGAATGGAAGAAGGAGAGAGAGAGACAGAGAGCCACACAAGTTTTGGTGGGTGCAGAACCACCCTAATCTTCTTTTTCATTCATTTATATATGTGTTTTAGTATTGTACATAACCGGGGTAAAGGCACAGTGACCTTTAACCCCCACAACCTCCCACTTAAAGGACAATGTGCCTTTAAGGGAGAACAACCAGTGAGCATACTATCCAATGCCCATCAATACATGACAATACTCAAACCGCTGACTAGGTAGACTCTTCGTCAACATATCTGCAGGGTTATCATCTGTATGAACCTTGACAAGCTCTATGCGCTTGTCCTCAAGTACCTCCCTGATGAAATGGTACCTGACCTCAATGTGTTTGGTCTTTGCATGAAAGACCGGATTCCGTGCTAGCTGAATAGCACTCATGGAATCACTATGCAATGTCGGTACACCTGTATGAATCCCCAAATCTCCCACTAGCCGATCAAGCCATATAGCCTCCTTGCAACCCTCTGTGGCTGCAACATACTCAGCCTCTGTGGTAGACAAAGCAATGCACTTTTGTGTGCGAGACATCCACGACACTGCACCACCTGCAAAGGTGAACACATAACCAAAAGTGGATCTCCTACTATCCACATGCCCTGCATAGTCTGAATCTGTGTACCCAAGTACACGCATGTCTCCTTTACCAAAGCAGATGCACATCTCCTTGGTACCCTTCATGTACCTCATGATGCACTTAACTGCCTCCCAATGCCTCTTTCTTGGATTAGCCATATACCGGCTAACAACGCCCACTGCAAATGCAATGTCTGGTCTAGTAGCTATCATAGCATACATAAGACTCCCAACCGCTGATGCATAAGGAACCTTGGCCATCATGGCCCTCTCCTCATCTGATTTGGGACTATCTGTATGACTCAGTTTCACATATGGAGGCAATGGAGTACTCACTGCCTTCCCCCCCTCCATATTGAAACGCTGCAATACTTTTGTAACATACTCTTTTTGTGAAAGCCAAAGGAGTTTCCTACTCCGATCACGCGTGATGCGCATACCAAGAATATGACCTGCAAATCCCAAATCCTTCATATCAAAGGCCTCATGCAACTTGGCCTTTAATGCATCTAGCTCATAAGTATTCTTGCTAGCCAATAGCATATCATCCACATATAGTGCCAAGATTATCAGGCTATTATCCTTAGCCCTTTTAGTGTAGAGGCAGTGATCAATTTCACTCCTTCTAAAACCCTGGGACCAAATGAAAGCATCAAACTTCTGATACCATTCTCTAGGTGCTTGCTTAAGACCATAGAGACTCTTTTTTAGCTTGCAAACTAAATGCTCTTTGCCCTTTTCTTCAAAGCCTTCCAGCTAAACCATGTAAATTTCCTCATGCAAATCCCCATGCAAGAAAGCTGTCTTGACATCCATCTGCATAAGCTCCATATCCTCTATTGCCACTAGTCCAAGCATGCATCTAAGTGTGGTCATCTTCACAACCGGAGAGAATATCTCATCAAAGTCCACACCCTTCTCTTGCTTGAACCCTTTAGCAACCAAACGGGCCTTGTACCTAGGCACATCATCACCTGTGACCTTCATTTTGTAGACCCATTTACATGGCAATGCTTTCTTTCCATGTGGCAAAGAAACCAAGTCCCAAGTCTTATTCTTCATAAGTGAACTCATCTCTGATTGCATAGCATACTCCCACTTGCGTTGATCCTCACGCATCATAGCCTCTCTATAGCAAGAAGGCTCCCTGCAATCAGTAAGCATCACATAGTCTACCCCTGGAACAAACCTATCAGGCGGTCTAGACACTCTAGATGATCTTCTCAAGGGCATTTTAGCTTGCTGTCCCATCTGCATATCAGCCACATTTGGCTCGTCATTTCCACCAATAGATGATCCATCATATACCCTTGATTATATACCTGTAGGAGTACTTGGTGGTACCATTTCTTGCACATTTGGTGCATGGACAGCTTGCTGTCTATCAGCATATGCAAGTGGATTCACATCCTGGAAAGTGATTCTCCTCATTTCCACATCCCTCATGGGTGCCTTATGCATCTTCTTCTCATTGAAGACTACATCATGGCTGCGTATGATCTTCTTTGCTTCTGGATCCCAGAGACGATAGCCCATCTCTCCAGTTTCACCATAACCCAAAAAGATGCATTTCCTAGACTTAAGATCTAGCTTCTTTCGAAGCTCTTTTGGCACATGTGCATATGCCTCACACCCAAATATACGCAAATGAGAGTAAGAGGGCTTCTTGCCACTCCATTTCTCTTCAGGAATACAACCATCCAAACTCTTACTAGGTGATCTATTGATCACATGCACTGCAGTCTTCATTGCCTCAGCCCAAAAACCACCAGAAAGACTTGCATTGGAAAGCATGCATTGCAACCTTTCTTGAATGGTACGGTTCATCTTTTCTGCAACTGGATTTTGCTCTGGAGTACGAGGGGATGTGAGCTCCCTCTTAATCCCACATGTATCACAGAAATGCTGAAAGTCATGAGAGAGATACTCTCCACCATTGTCAGTCCGTAGGCATTTAAGCATTCTACCTGACTGATTCTCAACCAAGGCCAGCCATTTCTGAAATACCTGGAACACATCACTCTTTAGTCTAGCACTCAACTGTCCCTTGATAGTTGTGTGTTGTAGTCTAAGTTAGATATCATGCGATGTTGTCTTAGGCACTTAGTCTGGCACTCAACTGTCCCTGGATAGAGTTGTGTATTGCATCCTAAGTTAGAAATCGTGCAATGTGCTTTTAGACACTTAGTCTGGCACAACTATCCCTTGATAGTTGTGTGTTGCAGTTGAAGCCTAGTGTTAGATGGTGAAGTCCACGATTAGGTTATACCTAGGTCATTTTTTGTGTTTTGATTTTATATAGTATGTTACATGATTTGAGCTTGAGTTGAGAGGTTATACCTAAGTAATTTCTTAGACTGCTTGCATTGTTAATTGCACTACTTGCATTTCTTAAAATGCTTGCATTGATTTTCTGATTTTACCTGGCACTGAATTCTTTTTTGAATTCTGTGTTGCAGCTTACTGCATATGAGATGGCTCACGCAGGTGAGAAGAGGAAGTGTCAGCAACCTGATCTCCCAAAGTTTCAGAGGAAGGTGCTGAAAAACGAGAATGTACACTTCTTAATGAATGTCGATCAGGACATCATTGAGACAGTTTTCCAAAACGGTGAAAGCGGTGTACAAAATTTGGTGAGGACAATGGCAAAGCGTGGAGGGAGGACCTTGCATGATCGATTTCTAGATGTTTTCATAGTAGAGTCTATAGACTAGTATTTGTACCACTTAGTGATGGAGGGTCGACGATGCCTAGGTCAAATAGATGGATACATAAAGTCATGTGACACAAAGTGGGAGGGTCCTGTTGTAGATGCCAAGGTCACGTACATCAAAAATGCATGGCAAGGTTACAAAGGCAAAGGAGCTACCTCAACCTCCCTTCCATCAATGCACCCATGCCCCCAAGCACAGCTGCAACCACAAGCATCAATGTACCCATGCCCCCAGTCAGATGATGGACTACATCCACCACAACCACAAGCACCAATGCACCCACGTCCCTAGTCATATGTCGCATTCCACCCAATGCAGCTGCAAGCACCACTGCAGCCATGCCACACGTATGCACCAGTGCATTGACCACAACATGTCTTTCCCTGTATCCCTTTTTTCCAAGATCTTTCATGCCCAAAATTTCCTCCTCCTTTTTCACATCTCCCACCACATGCACGATCACATTTCATCACATCTTTTGTGCCTCCATTTGTGCCTCCTACCGCACGCGTAGACCAGTTTCCATCTCTTGCATTTTCACCTACACCACAAATGCACAATCTATCTGCACAAGCAGATACATTCCCATATCCTTCATTCTTGCCTGCACAAGCACCACGCACATCACATGGCTTGCGTGACCATGTAGCAGTGCCAAGACCCACCATGCAGCCCATACTGCTTCAGCGACGAGACATCCAATTCACGCCGTGCAGCTGTGGGCACAGGCACGAAAGGAATAGTCAACATGTGCAATATTCTTGTCGCTCCCTTTGAAAGGGACAAGATTTATGCATCTAAGGTGTTGAGGGTTTCTGTGCCCGTTGATGCATTGAAGGGTAGAGCATTGGAAGAAGCCACACTCAAACCACATGCTTGGGCAATGTCGTACATCTGGGCATCATTCGAGCAATAGGTCTAGTCCATGATGATAACCCAATGATACTATTTCTATTCTGGAATGGAAATGATTTGGAAAGATGGCTAACCTACCTCGGACATGACGGAAAGAAACCATCTCCGGTATTTCACAGAGATAATGCGGAAATGCTTGCTAGAGCTCCATGGGTTCGTCAGCATGTATTTGATATTTTAAGTGCACTAGTTCGCACTATTCATTACATGCACCAACACAATGTCCTGCATAATGATTTGCATGCACAAAACATTATGCTACACTTCTTGGAGTCATCCAAGGAGGTGTATCTGGGCATTTGTGATTGGGGAATGATGACCCCATGCAGCACTAGAAAGCACTATCCTGCATTACTGAGTGATAGCCCCAACACTGTGCGAAGCTCCATTGCTAGGTTTCGTCACGTTGCTCTAGAGTGCCTCTGCACCAATCCCCCACCTTTTGATGTTGCACAAGATGTGTACGCCATGTCTCATCACATCCTGAAAACCTTGGACATTTGTGCACCATAGCCAAGTACGGGACCCGCAAAATCTCTAATTGGGCATCTACGACGATTTGTAGTTTAGGGAAAGTCAACCGAACCAAATAGACGTCCAAGTATTGCAAAATTTTTTGGGATTTTTGACATTGCTTCAAGATGTGGTATACAGCTCAGTCCAAACCAAGGACTTAGACCAGCCAATGACTGAGTCTTTCTTGGACGGGATGTAACATGAGTGACCGATCATGGAACTTGTAACATTTTTAGTTTTATATATCATCCACGTTTGGATCCACTTCATTGTTCAAGTTTATATATTTACAGTGACATGATAAATGATGCAATAAGTAATGTTTAAATATTGTTTGTATAAGTAAATGATGCGATAAAAATGATGATCCAATTGTCAAATATGATAAATGATGCAATAATTAATGTTTAAATATTATTTGTATAAGTGAATGTTGCGATAAAAATGATGGTCCAATTTTAAAATATGATAAATGATGCGACAATAAATATTTAAATATTGCTTGTATAGGTTTAATATTATTTAATTGTTTAATATTGTTTAAATATTTAATATTATTTGTGGTTACAAATTAATTTTATCTTGTTGTCATTTTTTAGGCTAGGTATGAGCATGGAGGGAGAGAACTTAGAGAACATTCTCCCACAAGATCCTCCCCAACCAGAATAACCTCCAGTCCCAGAGGGCCCACAAGGTGCTTTTGTGCCTCAAGAGGCTGATTTAGCAAACTAGCTAAATCACACCGAGGCTCAGGCTATCTTACAAGTGCAAAGAGAGATACTGGGTAGAGAAAGGCTAGGTATTAAGGAGCCCCTCTTCTCTCTCTTAATTTCTCTCTTTCCCTCCCTCCCTATTCTCTCATTTCTCAAATTTACAAACTCAAATATAAATAAAAAACTAATTAAAATAGAACTCAAAAACTCAAATAAGAAACTAATTTAAAAAGAATTGTAATGCCTTCTAAAAGACCACCCTCCTCAAAAACTTTAAGAATAAACTAATTGAAAAAGAATTATAAGTAAAGAAAAAGAATTACAATATGAATTTTAAGAAATAGAACTCAAAAACCTTAACAAGAAACTAATTGAAAAGAATTGTAAGTAAAGAAAAAGAATTACAAGACGAATAAAAAAGAATGCAAGTACCTGGAAAAAGTGAAAAAAGTAAGGCTCCGCTTATCCTTTCTCTTCTGCTCTTGGTTGCTTCAATGAAATGAGGAGAGAGTTAAAACTAGCCCACTCCTCCTACGCATGAATTTGAATTTTCAAAAAAGAGAGGGAAATTTGAATTCATTATAAATTTGAATTCAAATTTGTGTTCAACATTCTTCTTATACTTTCTTCTCATATGTTCCTTTTGAATTCAAATTTGTGTTCAACATTCTTCTTGATACTTTCTTCAACATTCTTCTCGATTCTCGTAAGTCCTTTTCATTCTTCTCGTAAGTCCTTTTCATTCTTCTCGTAAGTCAAATCTTATTTGTCGTTCTTGCTCATGATAGTAAGTCAAATCCTCCTCTCCCCTCTCTCTCCTTCTGCTCCCTCCTCTCCTCTCCCTCTCTCTCTCCTCTCTCTCCTTCCTCTCCCCTCCCTCCCTCCCTCCATCCATCCCTCGACCTAGCCCTCTCCTCTCTTCCCCTTCCCTCCCCTCCTTCCGTCGCCAAAACTCCTCCCTCGACCCCTCCCTTCCCCTCCCCCCCTCCTTCTGCCAAAATCCCCCCGTCGACCCCTCCCCTCCTGCTACCCTTCCCCCTCTCCCGTCGCCTAACCCCTTCCTCCCCTACCCCTTTTTCCCCCTACCCCCTTTTCCCCACCCCCCTTCGCAACCCCCCCAACCCTCCCACCCTCTTCCCCACTCCCGCTTCCCCGGGCTGGCGGCCACGGCCGCCAGCCCCCCCCTCCTCTCAACCCCTCCCACCTCCTTGCCCCCCTCTCAACCCTCCCCCCCCTCCTTGGCGACCCCCCCGAGCCCTCCCTCCCTTTCCCCCCGGGCTGGCGGCCGCGACCGCCAGCCCCCCCCCTCCTCTCAATCCCTCCCACCCCCTTGCCCCCCTCTCAACCCTCCCCCCTGTGGGGGTTAAAGGTCACTGTGCCTTAACCCCGGTTATGTACAATACTCAAACACACATATAAATGAATGAAAAAGAAGATTAGGGTGGTTCTGCACCCACCAAAACTTGTGTGGCTCTCTGTCTCTCTCTCTCGCTCTCTCTCCCTCTTCCGTTCTTGCTTCCGTTGAGAGCACTCACAACTGGTATCAGAGCCCGGGTGATCTAGCTGAGCGTGCGTGAATGCTTTGAAGCTCAGCAGCTCTGTGGGAGGAAGGAGAAGCTCTGTGGGAAGCTTTGTGGGTGACTTTACTTGCATCCGAGTGTGCAGAGACCTTGGAGGAACCTTTGGAAAAGTCACTTTGGCTTTGCGAAGTGGTTTTGAGAGCCTGTTAAGAGCTTTCAAAGAAAAAGTCGTTTTTTGAGCTTTTCCCTGTTCCGTTCGATGACAGAGACTCCGTATTGACTTGTAGAGGCAACTATTGCTTGCTTTTGATATCCACTTCACTTTAGGAGCTTGGAAACACCTTCATTCTTGAATCTGGGATCATTCCATTGGATTTCTGACTCACTGTGTCAGTTCCTGCGTTTTTTGCCCGGGTGTTGGAACTCAAGTTTGGAGCAACCATTTGCAGATCTGTCAGTTCCGGTGGACTCAGGAGGTCCTAAAACTTCTATGTTGCTCATCATTCGCACTCCGGTGGAGTTTACAGATAGCTCTGTTTCCAAAAACGTTTTTCAGTCCGTGTGTTGGACCCAGTGATTGAGACCACGGTTTCCAAAACCGTCTGTCCCATTGCGTTCCGGACGCCCAAAAACCCCTACCTATCAGTTCTTGCGTGATTCGGTGGAGGATTTTCAGAGTTATAAATCTCTGTGTATTCGATTTCGTCTCTCTGTTATGCATTTTTCATGCTAAGGTTTTGAAACCTTAGATTTATGCCACATGGCAGTGGATAAGTGTTGACTCCCATTTCTCATTCATCGGTTGGGATTTTGGAAGTCTGGCAGAAAAGAGATATTTGCAGATTTTCTTGCTGAGTCCGATTATGCAATGGCACCCATGTTTTGAAGCATCTCAGGTTCTATTTTCAGTAGCGCTCATTACCGTGGGACTATGATTTCTTGAGCATACCTTATGCAGATCACTCTGGTTGCAATTTGAGCAGTGTGCGCTCATTCGTGGTATGCATTGGGTTGCAGTGGATGATTTATAGGCCATTTGGATGCATTACGGTCCTTGTTGGATGCGCTGATAGGCCCAAATTGCCTTGTGGGATGCTATTTTTATGGACGCTTTGCACATGGATGCTATTTTATGCTGAGGGACAGCTTTGACACATTGCAGGTGATGCACTGATAGTGCTATGGAGGGGAGAATGAATGAAGAAGGAAGACTATATATAAGAAAAATTAGGTTTTCCTCCTCCTCTCCTATTGGCTTTCCATTCCTCCCCTCTCTCCTATTGGCTTTTCATTTATCTCCTCTCCCATTGGCTCCCATTACTCCCCCTCTCCTATTGGACCCCCATCCCTCATCCATTAGCCCTCCTCCCATCCATCCATTTCTTCTTCCTCCCCATTGCCACCACTCCCATCCCACATTTCCACCACGTCCCATACTCCTCCCATTTCCCAAAATCCCATATTTCCCCATCTCACCCTCCTCTTTTTCATCCCCTATTAACTCCCTCACTCATTTCACTCCCTTATTAGCCTACTCCCCTATTACCTTCCCCTCTCCCATTCCATTCTTCCCTCCCCACTCTCACTTCCACTTCCCATTACTCACTTGCCATTTGAAAACTATTAATATATTATTATACTATTTTTTATACTTATTATCATACACCCTTATTACTTCCCTATCCTATTCCACTCCTCCCTCCTCATTCCCACTTCCACTTCCCATTACTCACTTGCTATACACATTTGCAAACTATTAATATATTATTATATGATTTTTTATACTATTTGTAAACTTACATATGGGCAAAATCACAGGTGTCAAAGCGATCCTATTGTGGTCATACAACAACTGTGCTTTTATTCAAGGGCATATTTATCCTCATCAACAAGCTTATTTACTCAAGGTATGAAGTGCATAATTTGTGCACTAGGTGTTTACTTTGTGTCAAAATTGTTTGCCACACACGTGTACACACATATACATATACCGAGAATTTTCTAATATTATCGCATCTACATTTCTCCGATGGGCACAAAACTTTGTACACGCCTCAACCTAGGTCTTATTGACTTGCATACAAAGTGGTGCACCCATCTCATAAGTACTTGTTCGGATAACACACCTCCAAACATATTTTATGACGATTGTCCATAACACTAACAACAAAATGGTGTATCATGTGAGACAGACTATGCAAAGCATATCCAATGGACACAAGACTTTACACGTTCCTCAACCTAGGCAGTATTGACTTGTGTGCAAAGTGGCATCCCCATCCGATAAGTACTTGTTTGAAAAATACACCTACGATCGTGTTTTTTGACGATTGTGCATGACACTAAGGCAACAACAGTGTTTTATGCTTGATCGACAATGCAAATCATATCCGATGGGCACAATACTTTGCACAGACCTTCAACTACGTAGAATCGACTTACATGCAAAGTGGCACGCCCATGCCATACGTGCTTGATCGGATAACATACCTAGCAGCGTGTTTTTTGACGAATGTGCATGACATTAGAGTAAAAATAGTATTTAATGCTCGATTGACCATGCAAAGGATATCCGATGGGCACAAAACTTTTCGTACGCTGAGACCTAGGTGGTATTGAAATGTTATCAATGAGGCACACCCATCCGATAAGTACTTGGTCAGATAACACACCTAATGGCATGTTTTTTTGCGGATGTGCATATCATTAGGGAAAAAATGGTGTATAATGCGTGATCGACCATGCAAATCATATCCGATGGTGAAAATACTTTGCATGCACCTCAACGTAGTTAAAACAGACTTGTGTGCAAAGTGGAGCCCCCATCTGATAAGTACTTATTTGAATAACACACCTATGGCCGCGTTTTTATATGGTTGTGCATGACACTAAGGCAGAAACGGTGTGTTATGCTTGATCGACAATGCAAAGCATATCCGATGGGCACGATACTTTGCACACACCTTCAACTAGGTGGAATTGACTTACATAAAAAGTGTCACGCCCATCGCATAAGTGCTTGATCAGATAACACACCTAGCAGCGTGTTTTTTTATGCATGTGCATGGCACTAAGGCAAAAATGGAATTTAATGCTCGATCGACCATGCAAAGCATATCCGATGGGCACGATACTTTGCACACACCTTCAACTAGGTGGAATTGACTTACATGAAAAGTGGCATTGCCATCGCATAAGTGCTTGATCGGATAACACACCTAGCAGCGTGTTTTTTTACGGATGTGCATGGCACTAAGGCAAAAATGGAATTTAATGCTCGATCGACCATGCAAAGCATATCCGATGGGCATAATACTTTTCCTATACCTCAACCTAGGTGGTATTAAAATGTTTTCAAAGAGGCACACCCATCCGATAAGTACTTGGTCAGATAACATACCCAAGGGCATGTTTTTTTGCGGATGTGCATACCACTAGGGAAAAAACGGTGTATAATGCGTGATCGACCATGCAAATCATATCTGATGGTGACAATACTTTGCACACACCTCAACCTAGTTGAAATGGACTTGCGTGCAAACTAGAGCCCCCATCCGATAAGTACCAGTATGAATAACACATCTAGGACTGCGTTTTTTGACGAATGTGCATGACACTAAGACAAAAACGGTGTTTTATGCTTGATCGACAATGCAAAGCATATCCGATGGGCACAATAATTTGCACACACCTTCAACTAGGTAGAATCTACTTACATGCAAAGTGGCACGCCCATCCCATAAGTGTTTGATCGGATAACATACCTAGCAGAGTGTTTTTTGATGAATGTGCATGACACTAGAGCAAAAATAGAAGTTAATGCTCGATCGACTATGCAAAGGATATCCGATGGGCACAAAACTTTTTGTATGCCTCAACCTAGGTGGTATTGAAATGTTCTCAATGAGGCACACCCATCCGATAAGTACTTGGTCAGATAACACACCTAATGGCGTGTTTTTTTGCGGATGTGCATATCATTAGGGAAAAAATGGTGTATAATGCGTAATCGACCATGCAAATCATATCCGATGGTGACAATACTTTGCACGCACCTCAAAGTAGTTAAAACAGACTTGCGTGCAAAGTGGAGCCCCCATCTGATAAGTACTTATTTGAATAACACACCTATGGCCGTGTTTTTATATGGTTGTGCATGACACTAAGGCAGAAACGGTGTGTTATGCTTGATCGACAATGCAAAGCATATCTGATGGGCACGATACTTTGCACACACCTTCAACTAGGTGGAATTGACTTACCTGCAAAGTGTAATTCCCATCGCATAAGTGCTTGATCGGATAACACACCTAGCAGTGTGTTTTTTTTACAGATGTGCATGGCACTAAGGCCAAAATGGTATTTAATGCTCAATCGACCATGCAAAGCATATCCGATGGGCATAATACTTTTCCTATACCTCAACCTAGGTGGTATTAAAATGTTGTCAAAGAGTCACACCCATCCAATAAGTATTTGGTCAGATAACATACCTAAGGGCGTGTTTTTTTGCAGATGTGCATACCACTAGGGAAAAAACGGTGTATAATGCGCGATCGACCATGCAAATCATATCCGATGGTGACAATACTTTGCACACACCTCAACCTAGTTGAAACAGACTTGTGTGCAAACTAGAGTCCCAATCCGATAAGTACTAAATTGAATAACACACCTAGGACCGTGTTTTTTCATGGTTGTGCATGACACCAAGGCAAAAACGGTGTTTTATGCTTGATCGACAATGCAAAGCATATCCGATGTGCACAATAATTTGCACACACTTTCAACTAGGTGGAATTCACTTACATGCAAAGTGGCACGCCCATCGCATAAGTGCTTGATCAGATAACACACCTAGCAGCGTGTTTTTTTACGGATGTGCAAGCACTAAGGCAAAAATGGTATTTAATGCTCGATCGACCATGCAAAGCATATCCGATGGTGACAATACTTTGCACACACCTTTAACTAGGTGGAATTGACTTAAATGCAAAGTGACACGCCCATCCCATAAGTGCTTGACTGGATAACATACCTATCAGCGTGTTTTTTTACGGATGTGCATGACACTAGGGCAACAATAGTATTTAATGCTCGATCGACCATGCAAAGCATATCCGATGGGCCCAATACTTTGCACACACCTTCAACTAGGTGTAATTGACTTACATGCAAAGTAGCACACCCATCGCATCAGTGCTTGATCAGATAACACACGTAGTAGTGTGTTTTTTTACGGATGTGCATGGCACTAAGGCAAAAATGGTATTTAATGCTCGATCGACCATACAAAGCATATCCGATTGGCACGATACTTTGCACACACCTTCAACTAGGTGGAATTGACTTACATGCAAAGTGGCATTCCCATCGCATAAGTGCTTGATCGGATAACACACCTAGCAGCGTGTTTTTTTACGGATGTGCATGGCACTAAGGCAAAAATAAAATTTAATGCTCGATCGACCATGCAAAGCATATCCGATGGGCATAATACTTTTCCTATACCTCAACTTAGGTGGTATTAAAATGTTGTCAAAGAGGCACACCCATCCGATAAGTACTTGGTCAGATAACATACCTAAGGGCGTGTTTTTTTGTGGATGTGCATACCACTAGGGAAAAAACGGTGTATAATGCGTGATCGACCATGCAAAACATATCCGATGGTGACAATACTTTGCACACACCTCAACCTAGTGGAAACGGACTTGCGTGCAAACTGGAGCCCCCATCCGATAAGTACTAGTTTGAATAACACACCTAGGACCGTGTTTTTTCATGGTTGTGCATGACACCAAGGCAAAAATGGTGTTTTATGCTTGATCGACAATGCAAAGCATATCCGAAGGGCATAACACTTTGCACACACCTTCAACTAGGTGGAATTGACTTACATGCAAAGTGGCACGCCCATCCCATAAGTGCTTGATCGGATAACATACCTAGCACTGTGTTTTCTGACGGATGTGCATGACACTAGAGCAAAAATAGTATTTAATGCTCGATCGACCATGCAAAGGATATCCGATGGGCACAAAACTTTTCGTACACCTCAACCTGGGTGCTATTGAAATGTTCTCAATGAGGCACACCCATCCGATAAGTACTTGGTCAGATAACACACCTAATGGCGTGTTTTTTTGCGGATGTGCATATCATTAGGGAAAAAATGGTGTATAATGCGTGATTGACCATGCAAATCATATCCGATGGTGACAATACTTTGCACGCACCTCAATGTAGTTAAAATGGACTTGTGTGCAAAGTGGAGCCCTGATAAGTACTTATTTGAATAACACACCTATGGCCGTGTTTTTATATGGTTGTGCATGACACTAAGGCAGAAACGGTGTGTTATGCTTGATCGACAATGCAAAGCATATCCGATGGGCACGATACTTTGCACACACCTTCAACTAGGTGGAATTGACTTACATGCAAAGTGGCATTCCCATCGCATAAGTGCTTGATTGGATAACACACCTAGCAGCATGTTTTTTTACGGATGTGCATATGGCACTAAGGCAAAAATGGTATTTAATGCTCGATCGACCATGCAAAGCATATCCGATGGGCATGATACTTTCACACACCTTTAACTAGGTGGAATTGACTTACATGCAAAGTGGCATGCCCATCACATAAGTGCTTGATTGGATAACATACCTAGCAGCGTGTTTTTTGACGGATGTGCATGACACTAGAGCAAAAATAGTATTTAATGCTCGATCGACCATGCAAAGCATATCCGATGGGCACAATACTTTGCACACACCTTCAACTAGGTGGAATTGACTTACATGCAAAGTGGCACGCCCATAGCATAAGTGCTTGATCAAATAACACACATAGCAGTGTGTTTTTTTTACGGATGTGCATGCCACTAAGGCAAAAATGGTATTTAATGCTTGATCGACCATGCAAAGCATATCTGATGGGCACGATACTTTGCACACACCTTCAACTAGGTGGAATTGACTTACATGCAAAGTGGCATTCCCATCGCATAAGTGCTTGATCGGATAACACACCTAGCAGCGTGTTTTTTTACGGATGTGCATGGCACTAAGGCAAAAATGGTATTTAATGCTCGATCGACCATGAAAAGGATATCCGATGGGCATAATACTTTTCCTATACCTCAATCTAGGTGGTATTAAAATGTTGTCGAAGAGGCACACCCATCCGATAAGTACTTGGTCAGATAACATACCTAAGGGCGTGTTTTTTTGCGGATATGCATACCAC
Source organism: Dipteris shenzhenensis (assembly GCF_047967505.1). Lineage (NCBI taxonomy): Eukaryota > Viridiplantae > Streptophyta > Polypodiopsida > Gleicheniales > Dipteridaceae > Dipteris > Dipteris shenzhenensis. Next base: position 43,024,466 of record NC_141619.1, read on the forward strand.
TAGGAAAAAAACGGTGTATAATGCGTGATCGACCATGCAAATCATATCCGATGGTGACAATACTTTGCACACACCTCAAACTAGTGCAAAAAGACTTGCGTGCAAATTGGAGCCCCCATCTGATAAGTACTAGTTTAAATAATACACCTAGGACCGTGTTTTTCCACGGTTGTGCATGACACCAAGGCAAAAACGGTGTTTTATGCTTGATAGACAATGCAAAGCATATCCGATGGGCACAATACTTTGCACACAACTTCAACTAGGTGGAATTGACTTACATGCAAAGTGGCACGCCCATCCCATAAGTGCTTGATCGGATAACATACCTAGCAGCGTGTTTTTTGACGGATGTGCATGACACTAGAGCAAAAATAGTATTTAATGCTCGATCGACCATGCAAAGCATATCCGATGGGCACAAAACTTTTTGTACACCTCAAACTAGGTGGTATTGAAATGTTTGCAATGAGGCACACCCATCCGATAAGTAATTGGTCAGATAACACACCTAGCAGTGTGTTTTTTTACGGATGTGCATGGCACTAAGGCAAAAATGGTATTTAATGCTCGATCCACCATGCAAAGCATATCCGATGGGCACGATACTTTGCACACACCTTCAACTAGGTGGAATAGACTTATATGCAAAGCGACACGCCCATCCCATAAGTGCTTGATCGGATAACATACCTAGTAGCGTGTTTTTTGACGGATGTGCATGACACTAGAGCAAAAATAGTATTTAATGCTCGATCGACCATGCAAATGATATCCGATGGGCACAAAACTTTTCATACACCTTAACCTAGGTGATATTGAAATGTTCTCAATGAGGCACACCCATCCGATAAGTACTTGGTCAGATAACACACCTAATGGCGTGTTTTTTTGCGGATGTGCATATCATTAGGGAAAAAATGGTGTATAATGCGTGATCGACCATGCAAATCATATCCGATGGTGACAATACTTTGCACACACCTCAACATAGTTAAAAATGACTTGCGTGCAAAGTGGATCCCCCATTTGATAAGTACTTATTTGAATAACACACCTATGGCCGTGTTTTTATATCGTTGTGCATGACACTAAGGCAAAAACGGTGTGTTATGCTTGATCGACCATGCAAAGCATATCCGATGGGCACAATACTTTGCACACACCTTCAACTAGGTGTAAGTGACTTACATGCAAATTGGCACGCCCATCGCATAAGTGCTTGATCAGATAACACACGTAGCACTGTGTTTTTTTACGGATGTGCATGGCACTAAGGCAAAAATGGTATTTAATGCTCGATCGACCATGCAAAGAATATTCGATGGGCATGATACTTTGCACACACCTTCAACTAGGTGGAATTGACTTACATGCAAAGTGGCATTCCCATCGCATAAGTGCTTAATCGGATAACACACCTAGCATCGTGTTTTTTTACGGATGTGCATGGCACTAAGGCAAAAATGGTATTTAATGCTCGATCGACCATGCAAAGCATATTCGATGGGCATAATACTTTTCCTATACCTCAATCTAGGTGGTATTAAAATGTTGTCAAAGAGGCACACCCATCCGATAAGTACTTGGTCAGATAACATACCTAAGGGCATGTTTTTTTGCGGATGTGCATACCATTAAGGAAAAAACGGTGTATAATGCGTGATCGACCATGCAAATCATATCCGATGGTGACTATACTTTGCACACACCTCAACCTAGTTGAAATGGACTTGCGTGCAAACTGGAGCCCCCATCCGATAAGTACTAGTTTGAATAACACACCTAGGACTGTGTTTTTTCATGGTTGTGCATGACACCAAGGCAAAAACTGTGTTTTATGCTTGATCGACAACGCAAAGCATATCCGATGGGCGCAATACTTTGCACACACCTTCAACTAGGTGGAATCAACTTACATGCAAAGTGGCACTCCCATCCCATAAGTGCTTGATTGGATAACATACCTAGCACTGTGTTTTTTGACGGATGTGCATGACACTAGAGCAAAAATAGTATTTAATGCTCGATCGACCATGCAAAGGATATTCGATGGGCACAAAACTTTTTGTACGCCTCAACCTGGGTGGTATCAAAATGTTCTCAATGAGGCACACCCACTCAATAAGTACTTGGTCAGATAACACACCTAATGGCGTGTTTTTTTGCGGATGTGCATATCATTAGGGAAAAAATGGTGTATAATGCGTGATCGACCATGCAAATCATATCCGATGGTGACAATACTTTGCACGCACCTCAACGTAGTTAAAAAGGACTTGCGTGAAAAGTGGAGCCCCCATCTGATAAGTACTTATTTGAATAACACACCTATGGCCGTGTTTTTATATGGTTGTGCATGACACTACGGTAAAAATGGTGTGTTATGCTTGATCGGCAATGCAATGCATATCCGATGGGCACGATAATTTGCACACACCTTCAACTAGGTGGAATTGACTTACATGCAAAGTGGCACACCCATCACATAAGTGCTTGATCAGATAACACATCTAGCAGCGTGTTTTTTTACGGATGTGCATGGCACTAAGGCAAAAATGGTATTTCATGCTCGATCGACCATGCAAAGCATATCCGATGGGCACGATACTTTTCACACACCTTTAACTAGGTGGAATTGACTTACATGCAAAGTGGCACGCCCATCCCATAAGTGCTTGATTGGATAACATACCTAGCAGCGTGTTTTTTGACAGATGTGCATGACACTAGAGCAAAAATAGTATTTAATGCTCGATCGACCATGCAAAGCATATCCGATGGGCACAATACTTTGCACACACCTTCAACTAGGTGGAATTGACTTACATGCAAAGTGGCACGCCCATCGCATAAGTGCTTGATCAGATAACACACATAGTAATGTGTTTTTTTACGGATGTGCATGGCACTAAGGAAAAAATGGTATTTAATGCTCGATCGACCATGCAAAGCATATTCGATGGGCATGATACTTTGCACACACCTTCAACTAGTTGGAATTGACTTACATGCAAAGTGGCATTCCCATCGCATAAGTGCTTGATCGGATAACACACCTAGCAGCGTGTTTTTTTACAGATGTGCATGGCACTAAGGCAAAAATGGTATTTAATGCTCGATCGACCATGCAAAGCATATCCGATGGGCATAATACTTTTCCTATACCTCGACTTAGGTGGTATTAAAATGTTGTTAAAGAGGCACACCCATCCGATTTGTACTTGGTCAGATAACATACCTAAGGGCATGTTTTTTTGCGGATGTGCATACCACTAGGAAAAAAACGGTGTATAATGCGTGATCGACGATGAAAATCATATCCGATGGTGACAATACTTTGCACACACCTGAACCTAGTGGAAACGGACTTGCGTGCAAACTAGAGCCCCCATCCGATAAGTACTACTTTGAATAATACACCTAGGACCGTGTTTTTTCATGCTTGTGCATGACACCAAGGCAAAAACGGTGTTTTATGCTTGATCGACAATGCGAAGCATATCCGATGGGCACAATACTTTGCATACACCTTCAACTAGGTGGAATCGACTTACATGCAAATTAGCATGCCCATCCCATAAGTGCTTGATCAGATAACATCCCTAGCAGCGTGTTTTTTGACGGATGTGCATGACACTAGAGCAAAAATAGTATTTAATGCTCGATCAACCATGCAAAGCATATCGGATGGGCACAAAACTTTTCGTATGCCTCAACCTAGGTGGTATTGAAATGTTCGGAATGAGGCACACCCATCCGATAAGTAATTGGTCAGATAACACACCTAGCAGCGTGTTTTTTTACGGATGTGCATGGCACTAAGGCAAAAATGGTATTTAATGCTCGATCCACCATGCAAAGCATATCCGGTGGGCACGATACTTTGCACACACCTTCAACTAGGTGGAATAGACTTATATGCAAAGCGGCACGCCCATCCCATAAGTGCTTGATCGGATAATATACCTAGTAGCGTGTTTTTTGACGGATGTGCATGACACTAGAGCAAAAATAGTATTTAATGCTCGATCGACCATGCAAATGATATCCGATGGGCACAAAACTTTTCGTACGCCTTAAACTAGGTGATATGAAATGTTCTCAAGGAGGCACACCCATCCGATAAGTACTTGGTCAGATAACACCCCTAATGGCGTGTTTTTTTGTGGATGTGCATATCATTAGGGAAAAAATGGTGTATAATGCGTGATCGACCATGCAAATCGTATCCGATGGTGACAATACTTTGCACGTACCTCAACGTAGTTAAAATGGACTTGCGTGCAAAATGGAGCCCTAGTTTGAATAACACACCTAGGACCGTGTTTTTTCATGGTTGTGCATGACACCAAGGCAAAAACGGTGTTTTATGCTTGATCGACAATGCAAAGCATATCCGATGGGCACAATACTTTGCACACACCTTCAACTAGGTGGAATCAACTTACATGTAAAGTGGCACGCCCATCCCGTAAGTGCTTGATCGGATAACATACCTAGCAGTGTCTTTTTTGACGGATGTGCATGACACTAGAGCAAAAATAGTAATTAATGCTCGATCGACCATGTAAAGCATATCCGATGGGCACAAAACTTTTTGTACACCTCAAACTAGGTGGTATTAAAATGTTCGCAATGAGGCACACCCATCCGATAAGTACTTGGTCAGATAACACACCTAGCAGTGTGTTTTTTTACAGATGTGCATGGCACCAAGGCAAAAATGGTATTTAATGCTCGATCAACCATGCAAAGCATATCCGATGGGCACGATACTTTGCACACACCTTCAACTAGGTGGAATAGACTTATATCCAAAGTGGCACGCGCATCCCATAAGTGCTTGATCGGATAACATACCTAGCAGCGTGTTTTTTGACGGATGTGCATGACACTAGAGCAAAAATAGTATTTAATGCTCGATCGACCATGCAAATGATATCCGATGGGCACAAAACTTTTCGTACGCCTTAACCTAGGTGGTATTGAAATGTTCTCAATGAGGCACACCCATTCGATAAGTACTTGGTCAGATAACACACCTAATGGCGTGTTTTTTTGCGGATGTGCATATCATTAGGGAAAAAATGGTGTATAATGTGTGATCGACCATGCAAATCATATCCGATGGTGACGATACTCTGTACACACCTCAATGTAGTCAAAACAGACTTGCGTGTAGAGTGGAGCCCCCATCTGATAAGTACTTATTTGAATAACACACCTATGGCCGTGTTTTTATATGGTTGTGCATAACACTAAGGCAAAAACGGTGTGTTATGCTTGATCGACAATGCAAAGCATATCCGATGGGCACAATACTTTGCACACACCTTCAACTAGGTGGAATTGACTTACATGCAAAGTGGCACGCCCATCGCATGTCATTATGACACACCTATGGCCGTGTTTTTATATGGTTGTGCATGACAGTAAGGCAGAAACAGTGTGTTATGCTTGATCGACAATGCAAAGCATATCGGATGGGCACAATACTTTGCACACACCTTCAACCAGGTGGAATTGACTTACATGCAAAGTGGAATTCCCATCGCATAAGTACTTGATTGGATAACACACCTAGCAGCGTGTTTTTTTTACGGATGTGCATGACACGAGCAAAAATAGTATTTAATGCTCGATGGACCATGCAAAGCATATCCGATGGGCACAACACTTTTTGTACACCTGAACTAGGTGGAATTGACTTACATGCAAAGTGGCACGCGCATCCCATTAGTGCTTGATTGGATAACATACCTAGTGGGCTCATGTTTTTTTACGAATGTGCATGACACTAGAGCAAAAATAGTATTTAATGCTTGATTGACCATGCAAAGGATAACTTGGCATGTCCATCTGATGAGTACTTGATCGGATAACTTCTCCCACCAATAAATTTAGTACTAATTAAAAATTATAATAAATGAGTAGATTATTAAAAAGAGACTAATATTTATGTAATTGTTGCTACTGCAGCTTGCTTGCGAAGGACTCTCACAAAGGAGATGGCTATAGATTTTGTTCCAGGGATGGATGTGATTTTATGTAGCAAAAGAGAAGTAGTTGCATTTGCTACAATCCATGATAGTGATCCCAATTCACTTTGCCACTTTCGAAGACTTGGCGAAGATAAGGTGGCAGTTACTGTATCAAAGATTCTTAGCGCACATGTTGAGCTAAAGTATAAATGTGGAGATATGGAAACACTTGGAGATGTTATGCCCTACAATACATCCAACAAATCATTTATAGCATGGGACAAAGATGAGACTTATGCAGCAGACATTATCAAGAATACAAAGTGCACCACCTTGGATTTTACTATAGGGGACATTTTACAAATGAGATCATTTGCAAATAAGATTGTAGCAGAAAGTGAAGTATTGGGATTTGAACAACTGGAGCAATGGTCATTTGCACAGATGAGGATTCTAAAAGTCACTGATGATGGTATGGTTGATAACATAACATCCTTATGTGATCCCTACTATGAGGTAGGCAAGAATATGAGATGGAGCATGCATTTTTTAAACATGAGAAAGAGGCACGTGGTTTTCAATGATAAAGACAACGTATACTACAATATCAAAGGACCTAAAAAGCGTGCCCATGTGCCAGGCTCTATCACTTCAAATGTGGATGATTTCAATATACTCAATTATAGAAGTGACATCTTATCTGGAGTGGATGAGTTCATTGGTTCCAAGAAACAAAATGATTTTAGAAGCGAAGCCTTATCTGGGGTGGATGAATTCTTGCACAGTGAGAAGGGCAAAGGTTTCAATAGCAATGTCTTGTCAAGTGTGGATGAGTTCATGCATATTAACAAACCCGGTGTCAATCAAGGTTGTGGATTTGTGAAAGCCATGCAAGATGTCCCAATGAGTGATGTTCTCTCAGGAGTGGAAGAGTTTCAAGGTTCTCAATACTCTCGTAGAATATTAAAATGAGGATGAGATCAACAGAGGATTATTTAGTATTTAACTTTGATTGTGATATGAACAAGGATGCAACGACCAATCATGGATGCTTGGTTACAAACAAATGTGAGGAGAAGAAGTACATAAATACAGATAACAACGTGCATGAGGAACGAAAATGGTCATACATATGCATGAAGAGAAAGAGAATCCAGGCAGATCCACAAAAGCAACCAAAGAGAAAGAGAGTAATGAAGGAGGAGAACATGTTAAATGCATTGGGATATCTATGTTGCAAGCGAAGATGTATGCGCTTCATTGATCTTGCAGACATCAGGGAATGTAGAGGACACGTGTGGCAAAGAAGAGGAAGCGAAAGAAATGAATACCTTCTCACAAGTCTCTCTTGCTTTCTTCAGAATGGCAATAAAAGGCTAAGTTCAAGACAAAAGGTAAAACCTCTCATAAATGGAAAAAGGATTTGCAATAAGGCATATCGCAATATTACTGGATTATCCCATGGTACATATTGGGATTTAGTCACCAAGGCAAAGGGCGGCAACAAATTTAGCATTCACAGTAATAGAGGAAGGTCCAAATCAAGAATCTCAACTATCAGGGCAGTAGCAATTTTGCAAGACTTCATACATGAAAATGCTTTGCCTCAACCCCATATATCTACCAAACTCCCTAACGGTGACGCGATCACTAAAATGCACCTTCCAATGGGCTTGACAAAGCTCGAAGTATTTGACTCTATTGCAGAAAAGAAAAGGCAAAGAGGGGATGCCGTAGCTTCTTCTCATACTTTGTATACTCTTTGGAAGAAGAACTTTGGATATGTTAAAATCCCAAGGAGGCAAAAAATGTCAAAGTGCAATGTCTGTGATGATTTAAAGCGAGCGATTGAGAGTGCAACATGTCCAAATCAAAGGGAATTATACAAAAAAAACCAAAAATCTCATCATGACCTTATTCGACATTCCAGACAAAAATATGCATTTTGGAAGGAGCAAGCTATTTCGCATCCTGATGACTACATGTGCCTTATTGTAGATGGCATGGATCAGAATACAACAACATTGCCTCGTTTTGTTGCCACTCCACCTAAAGTACAAGGAAAGCACTTTCTAAAGACACATCTATGTGGAGTGTTAGTGCATGGAATTAAGTTCTTTGCAGATATATGGATTGATTCCTTGCATCTACATGATAGCAATCAAGTTGTAACATCTATTATGAAGTTCTACCTTTCATACAAACGGGTGGTGATGCATTGACAGGTCATACCAATCCACACTACTTTCGTTTTTTTTTTAAAGATGAAAAACCCGTAATGCAATGGCAACAGTATTCTCATGATACAAAATGGGAACCTGAAGAACCTTACAGTCTCTTAACTTCAATTCCCAGCAAGGAAAGGTATCCGACATGGGCTCCTATACAAGAATTTAATGAGAGGTCATTCATGAAATAGATGGATTAAAAGCATTTATTACATACAAAGAGGAAATGCTCCGGATTCGAAGCCTACTTGGAGAGAACACACTACCACTGTAATTAACAAGACACGAAATTTAATAAAGGACCTTGAGAGAATGCGAGGCTCAAAGGATGTCAAGGAAGAATGCAATATGTTTTGGCCAAATGTTCATAATGATTTGCGCCCAGCTCCAGTCTTTGAAAATGAATTTGTATCATTACTCCCACGTCCATATTGTGGACCGAAGAAGAGAGAGTTTATGCCACAAGTAGATATAGAGGTCGATTGTTTTGTTGTGGTTCGGCCATCGGATGATGAATATGAGAATGTGAAGTTTTGGGTTGCAAAAGTAGTTGATGTACAAAGAGATGACCAAGGGAGAGCTACAACATTTACAACGGTATGGTATGAGCCAAAGGGCAGGAAGGAGAATATGGATAACAACACATTGTATACTAATTGTATAATGAAGGAGTGGGTCCCAAATGATGAAGCGGTCTCTCAAGTTTTGACGGAGACAATCATAGTGTCTTGGCATTCAAGGGCAAAGAAATCAAAGAAGCACATGGGATATGAGGTAGAAGGAAAAATAAAAATACCACAGCAAACTATTTTGCATATACACGAATTTTTAAGGATGCTCGCCATGGAGGAAGTAGAAGGAGACAGCGCAAATGAAGAATGTCCATGATTAAAGCTTTGTATTAAAGTCCATTGAAGGATTTTATTTGGGTACTAGGCAAGGAGCCAATCCAAGACAATTATAATCAGAGTCATCACCTCCTATGTCAAATGAGAGTCAAAATATGCACTGGATGTCACCCAAGGGTCAAGGCTTGCTTATTTGTCGCTCTTGCTCGTGATAGTAAGTCAAATCTTATTTGAGCAAGAATCTTATGTGTCGCTCTTGCTCATGATAGTTCTACTCTTAGTTGTAAGAATTCAAATTTGTGTTCAACATTCATCTTGATACTTTCTTCTAGTAAGTCCCTTTCATTCTCTTCCTAAATCAAATCTTATTTGTTGCTCTTGTAAGAATTCGGCCTCTCTCCCTCTACTCCCTTGTTTCTCTCTCCCTCACTCTCTCTCTCTCTCCCATACCTTCCCCCCTCACTCTCTCTCTCTCTTTCTCTCTCCCTCCCCTCACTCTCTCTCTCACTCCCCTCCCTCCTCTCCCCTCTCTCTCCTTCGGCTCCCTCCTCTCCTCTCTCTCTCTCTCTCTCCCTCTCTCCTTCTGCTCCCCTCCCTCCCTCGACACCGCCCTCCCCTCCTCCCCTCCCCTCCCCTCCCTCCGCTGCCAGAACCCCTCCCCCCCTCTGTGCCCCCCCTCCCTCTCGCCCGCCCCCCCTTCCCTCCAGCCCCCCTTCCCACTTCCCCCCCGCCCCCCTTCCCCCCCTTCGCCCCTCCCCCCTTCCCCCCCGGGCTACCAGCCCCTGCCCCCCTTCCCCCCCTCCCCCCCTGCCCCCCCTCCCCCCTTCCCCCTGCTGGCGGCCACGCCCGCCAACCCCCCTCCCCCCCATTCCCCCTCTTCCCCCCCACCCCCCTTCCTCCTGCTGGCGGCCGTGGCCGCCAGCCCCCCCTTCCCCCCCCCTTCCCCCTCTTCCCCCCCACCCCCCTTCCCCTTGCTGGCGGCCGCGGCCGCCAGCCCCCCCTTCCCAGCCCCCCCCTTCCCCCTGCTGGCGGCCGCAGCCGCCAGCCCCCCCTTCCCCCCCTTCCCCCTTCCCCCTGCCCTCCACTCCCCCCCTTCCCCTCGCCCCCCTTCCCCCCCACCCGCCCCCCCCTTTTCCCCCTGCTGGCGGCCGCGGCTGCCAACCCCCCCTTCCCCCCCCCTCCCCCCCTGCTGGCGGCCGTGGCCGCCAGCCCCCCCTTCCCCCCCTTCCCCCTTCCCCCTGCCCTCCACCCTTCCCCCCCTTCCCCCCCCCCTTCACCCCCACCCGCCCTTCCCCCTGCTGGCGGCTGCGGCCGCCAGCCCCCCCCTTCCCCCCCCTCCTTCCCCCTGCTGGCGGCCACAGCCGCCAGCCCCCCCTTCCCCTACCCCCCCCTTCCCCCCCCTCTCCCCCCCCCTTCCCCTGCTGGCGGCCGCGGCCGCCAGCCCCCCCCCCTTCCCCCCCCCTTCCCCCTGCTGGCAGCCGCGACCGCCAGCCCCCCCTTCCCAACCCCCCCCTTCCCCCCCCTCCTTCCCCTTGCTGGCGGCCGCGAGCCCCCCCTTCCCCCACCCCCCCTTCCCCTGCTGGCGACCGCGGCCCGCAGCCCCCCCTTCCCCCTTCCCCCTGCCCTCCACCCTTCCCCCCCTTCCCCCCCCCCCTTCACCCCCACCCGCCCTTCCCCCTGCTGGCGGCCGCGGTCGCCAACCCCCCCCTCCCCCCCCCTTTTCGCCCCCCCCCTTCCCCTTCCCCTTCCCCTTCCCCCCCTCCAAGGGAGGCTGCCCCAGCCCCGCCCCTTCCCCCCCCCGCCCCCCTTTCCCCCCTCCCCCTCTCGACCCCTCTCCCGCCTTTCCCTCCCCTCCTCCTCCCTTCCGTCCTGCCCTTCCATCCTCTCCTTCTCCTCCCCTCCTGGCAGGAACCTTTCTCTCTCTAGTTCCTCTCTCTTCAAATTTTTTTAATCCTCTCCTTCTCCTCCCCTCCTGGCAGGAACCTTTCTCTCTCTAGTTCCTCTCTCTTCAAATTTTTTAAAAAAAATCTAGATAAAGAATTAATCAAAAAAATTTGCTCTTTCTTGCTTTCTTGCTCTTCCTTCCTTGCTTTCTTGATCGTCCTTGCTTTCTTGCTTCAATGAATGAAATGAGGGGAGAATGAATGAAGAAGGAAGACTATATATAAGAAAAATTAGGTTTTCCTCCTCCTCTCCTATTGGCTTTCCATTCCTCCCCTCTCTCCTATTGGCTTTTCATTTATCCCCTCTCCCATTGGCTCCCATTACTCCCCCCTCTCCCATTGGACCTCCATCCCTCATCCCAATCTTCCATTAGCCCTCCCCCCATCCGTTTCTTCTTCCTCCCCCATTGCCACCACTCCCATCCCACATTTCCACCACGTCCCATACTCCTCCCATTTCCCAAAATCCCATATTTCCCCATCTCACCCTCCTCTTTTTCATCCCCTATTAACTCCCCTCACTCATTTTACTCCCTTATTATCCTACTCCCCTATTACCTTCCCCTCTCCCATTCCATTCTTCCCTCCCCACTCTCACTTCCACTTCCCATTACTCACTTGCCATTTGAAAACTATTAATATATTATTATACTATTTTTTATACTTATTATCATACACCCCTATTACTTCCCTCTCCCATTCCACTCCTCCCTCCCCCCACTTCCACTTCCCATTACTCACTTGCTATACACATTTGCAAACTATTGCAGATATTTGTTCCTATTCACTCGTATCAAAGCATTCCAATGGAAGATTTGCAAGAGCGATTCCTTCGTTTCAGGCTTATGGTTCATAGAGATAGATGGATGAGACGGAATCGTTATTATTATATGATTTTTTATACTAGTTGCAAACTTACATGTGGGCAAAATCACAGGTGTCAAAGCGATCCTATTGTGGTCATACAACAACTGTGCTTTTATTCAAGGGTGTATTTATCCTCATCGACAAGCTTATTTACTCAAGGTATGAAGTGCATAATTTGTGCACTAGGTGTTTACTTTGTTGTATCAAAATTGTTTGCCACACACACACACATATACACATATCGAGAATTTTTTAATATCATCGCATCTACATTTCTCCGATGGGCACAAAACTTTGTACACACCTCAACCTAGTCGTATTGACTTGCATACAAAGTGGTGCACCCATCCCATAAGTACTTGTTTGGATAACACACCTCCAAACGTATTTTATGATGACTGTGCATAAAACTAGGAACAAAATGGTGTATAATGTGAGATCGACTATGCAAAGCATATCCAATGGACACAAGACTTTGCACGTTCCTCAACCTAGGCAGTATTGACTTGTGTGCAAAGTGGCATCCCCATCCGATAAGTACTTGTTTGAAAAATACACCTACGATCGTGTTTTTTGATGGTTGTACATGACACCAAGGCCAAAAACGGTATTTAATACTCAATCTACCATGTAAAGCATATCCGATGGGCACAATACTTTGCACGTGCCTCAAAAGCAGTGGTATGGTATTCCATGAAAAGTGGAACGCCCATTCAATAAGTACTTTTTAGAATATCACACCTAGGACCATGTTTTTTATTGGTTGTTGTCCATGACACTAAGGCAAAAATGTTGATTTATGCTTAATCGACAATGCAACGCATATGCGATCATCACAATACTTTGCACACATCTCAACCTAGATATTATTGACTTACATGCAAAGTGGCGTGCCCATCCCATAAGTACTTAGTCGAATAACACATCTAGGATCGCATTTTTTGACGGTTGTGCATGACACTAAGACCAAAACAGTGTTTAATGCTTGTTCGACAATGCAAAGCATATCCAAAGGGCACAATACTTTGCACACACCTTCAACTAGGTGAAATTGACTTACATGCAAAGTGGCACGCCCATCCCATAAGTGCTTGATCGGATAACATACCTAGAACCGTGTTTTTTTACGGATGTGCATGACACTAGAGCAAAAATAGTATTTAATGCTCGATCAACCATGCAAAGGATATCGGATGGGCACAAAACTTTTCGTACACCTCAACCTAGGTGGTATCGAAATGTTCTCAATGAGGCACACCCATCCGATAAGTACTTGGTCAGATAACACACCTAAGGGTGTGTTTTTTTGCGGATGTCCATATCACTAGGGAAAAAATGGTGTATAATGCGTGATCAACCATGCAAAGCATATCCGATGGCGACAATACTTTGCACGCACGTCAACATAGTTGAAACAGACTTGCGTGCAAAGTGGAGCTCCCATCCCCGATAAGTACTTATTTGAATAACATGCCTACGGTCGTGTTTTTATATGGTTGTGCATGACACAAAGGCAAAAACGGTGTTTTATGCTTGATCGACAATGCAAAGCATATCCGATGGGCACAATACTTTGCACACACCTTCAACTAGGTGGAATTGACTTACATGCAAAGTGGCATTCCCATCGCATAAGTACTTGATCAGATAACACACCTAACAGCGTGTTTTTTTACGGATGTGCATGACATAAAGGCAAAAATGGTATTTAATGCTCGATCGACCATGCAAAGCATATCCAATGGGCACAATACTTTTCCTATACCTTAACCTAGGTGGTATTGAAATGTTCTCAAAGAGGCACACCCATCCGATAAGTACTTGGTCAGATAACATACCTAAGGGCATGTTTTTTTGCGGATGTGCATATCACTATGGGAAAAACGTTGTATAATGCGTAATCGACCATGCAAAGCATATCCGATGCTGACAATACTTTGCACGCATCTCAACCTAGTTGAAATGGACTTGCATGCAAACTGGAGCCCCCATCCCATAAGTACTTGGGGAAGTAGCAAGCTAAGGGTGTCCACTTTTTGTTCACTCCCCAATCCTTAGGAGGTGGAAAAACAAGCTTTTTAGCACACAAAAATGCAAATCTCACCTACTTCCCTATGGATATAGTCTTTGAAGTCTTCTGACACAACATCACACTTGCTATTGTGCACACAATCGTATAGTCTAATTGAAAATTCGATGCACACACAAAAAATTTCTTTGTGTCACATGGCATGGTTCCAGGGTGGTCACACGTTTGTCACGAACAGAGAGTGTCATATTAAATTCTAAATTTCTCACTCATTTTAGATTAAATGTTATTGAAACTTTGTAAGTGGTCTCTATGTAGAGCTTAACTTGATTTATTGGTAATTTTTTGAATGATTTATCTAATTATAAATAATTATTTATAATAAATAAAGTCATAAAATACATGCATTTTAGTAGCACGCCACATTTTTTTAGTATTTTGAATAATTAAGCAAATCCAATTTAGTGGAAGGTTAGTAGGCACATAAGGGTGTGTGGTTGAACCATCAAATCCCAAATCCAATGGTTAGATTTAGGAAGATTGAAGTTTAATTTTTACTTTTACTCCTTAGAGGATCAACAAAGAATATTAAAAATAAATCTAGTAATTCTCAAACATGACCAAACATTTCAAAAATGTCAATATTTTTAGTCCTCTGCATGATGAATAAGAGGAAAAAATTTTGGTTAAATTTGAGTAAGAGAAACATACGATATGGCCTCCAACAGTGAAATCTCCCTTTTGTGGGGGAAAAAGGGCCACCCAAGCCTAATACCAAGACAAGGTAGGCTTGGTATTAGGCTTGGTGAGGTAGGCTAGGAGTATCACCGACCCTAGTGGCAAGCCTTTGGAGTCTGCATGCTGCCCATGCGGAAGGCCGAGTCATCAAAACCATGCCACGTTGTTAGACCACGTGGTGCCATGTCATCAAGGAGATGTGACATCACTCCTTGCCATGTCACCTTACATTGCCACACGTGCTGCCACATGTGCCACCTCATCATTCCACGTCATGAGCCATGTCATCACACCTTGCCACCTTGGCATACCTCCTCAACCTTGCCACATCACCAATCCCTCCACCTCAATTTGCCATGTCAATCTACCACCTCATGAATGCCAACTCATCATGCCACATCACCTTTCAATGTCATGGAAGAGACTATATTACCACATCATGACCATGCATGGTGCCACATCAGCCAGATGTATACACATGACGATGTGCGAGGCATAGAATACCTCGATCGAGGTATATGACCTGTGTGAGGCATACAATACCTCGATCGAGGTATATGACCAAGGATACCGAGGGATACCTCGATTGAGGTTTATACATGCGTAATGCATTGAATACCTCGATCGAGGTATATGGTCTGATCGAGGTATATGATCTGGGCTCTGGGCATAGCATACCTCGATCGAGGTATTTGAAGGTACAAAACTTAGCCAATTAGTTTCAATCTTAGCACCTCTCCACCAATAATAATGAAGAGCAATCTAGTGGATGAGTTGAGGCTCTCTATAAGACACCATGTTTTGCTTCATTTCACCCATTCTCCTCATCACTTTGTCACACCTTCCATCCTACTTTCATTGAGAATGGGTTCTCAAAGCCGTAGAGCTAGTAGACGTGAAAGATGTAGGAACCCCCCCCAAAATCTCATTGACAAGGAGCGCAAGCGTAAGGCTCGTGAGCGCAAGAGAGCCTCTAGAGCTCGAGCTCGCGCTGCCACCACTGATCCACCTCCAGCTCTACCTCTACATCCCACCTCCACCCCCACCTCCACCCCCACCCCCACCCCCACCCCCACCTCCATTGTCCCCCCATCCTCATCCGCTCCCCTACCTCTAGCCTCCGCCCTTCCCCTAGCCACCTACATTTTGGCCTCCACCTCTACCTCTTCCCCCTCCCCCCTCCCCCCTCCCCCTCCCCCTCCCCCTCCCCCCGCTCCCGCTTGGCGCCTCCCTTCCCTCGTCCACCCTACCATCTCCCATTGATCCCCTTGCCCCACCTTGCAGCAGCAGTGTTGCTTCACGACGTGACTTGCCGAAGTCCACTATCCGTCATCGTACTAGCAAGATTGTGCAGTCTTTTTTTTGTGACCTCACGCCAGCTTCGCAGTCTTCTCTTCTCATGTCCTTGATTGATCACCCTGACTTGGTAGAGTCTAGGAGGCTTGCTGGTCTTGGTGCACGTAGAGATAGGGTTGTATCTAGCGAGGTCCTTAGCAATGTTCGACGTTCCTATGCTTCTATTAAGCATAGGAACTCCAGTGATGCCTTGGCAGCACGTCGTGCTATTGTGGCTGCCATTAGTAGACCTCATATGATAGGCCATGTGCGTACCGCTTCACGTCTTCTTCAGATTGCACCGCACACATTGCGAGCAGGCATCATTAGGAGGCAAAGTCTAGAGGATAGTGAGACTGATGCTCTTTGGGCTTCGAGTGGTCATGCACCTCACAACGATCGATTGTTGGATGATTCCACTAGGTCCTTCATACAACAGTTTTGGGAGGAGCATTGCAGAGCATCCCCGGTGTTCAAGAAGACATTGCGGAAGAGGGTGTCACGCGGTGTGTACATTGACCATGGTGCATGTTTTTTGGAGTGTACCCAGACTGAGTTGTATACTCAATTTGTAGAGGCGCACCCGGAGTTCAAGATTGGGCAGAGGTCATTTGAGCGATGCAGGCCATGGTTTGTGCGATGCTCTCAGGAGCGTGACACATGCTGTTGTCGCTACCATGTGGATTTTGGATTGATGTATGACGTATTCTGTTCCCTTGATGGTCATAGGGGAGTGGTTCCTACTAGCCCTCGCGACTTCATTCATTCCATATTGTGTACACGAGATGGTGATGCTTTATTCCACTCCCTTGATTGTGTGGAAGGCACGTGTACATTGTGTGGTGACTTTGCTAGAGTGCCACGAGTTGCACTAGATACTTGTGATGTGCAGATGGTTCGTTGGCAGTAGTATGAGTACTGTACCTTGACATTAGATGGTGGTGCACAGTCGAGGAGGTTGCAGCTTGTGGGGAAGGAGACACCATGTGTTGTATTCATTGACAGTTTTCGAGGGAAGCTGTACCGCTACATACACCACTCGCACACTACGAAATGGGAGGATCGTCAGTTCCGTGCATGTTTGAGGATATTTCCTATAGGGGTGGTTGTCTCAGTGGTGGACTTTGTGGAGAATTACACCTTTGCACCACAGCATGAGATCCAATCGGAGTATTATTTCTCCGAACAGGTGACGTGTGATTGAGTATTGATTTTTTCCCCACCTCATTATATTGAATTATTTCAATAGTCATATTTTTTTTCAATGCCATATTGCAGGTTGCTATATTTGTGCACATTAGCTATCGTCATGCACAGGCTCATGTGGATGGCATTGATAGCACCATGGACTCATGCGTCATTGTGCGAGAGTATCACTTCTACATTAGTGATGATCGATCGCATGATGCCCATTTTGTGCAGCATTTCTTCACTTTACATGATAGTTTCTTGAGGGATCATGGTGTCACATGGCAGCGGCGCTGGATCTGGTCAGATGGCTATGGTGGTCAGTTTAAATCCACTAGACAATTTTATTGGTTCTGCAGATGGCACCGTGAGACAGGCATTCCGATCACATGGAGCTACTTCGAGACAGGGCACAGTAAGGGAGAGCACGATGGTGCAGGTGCTTGCATGAAGCGTGCTTTGCGTCGATACCAGTTGCGTCACAGTGCCGATCGCTTCAAGGATGCACATGATGTGGTGCGGTGGTGCAGCCAGCACTTATCCACTAGTGCTATCTCCTCGTTTCAGTCGCGTGACGATAGGGTGGTGAGCCGGTATTTTTGGTGCATGGACATTGGGAGTCTTGATCGGGGAGTCTTGATCGGTCTAGGCCTTTTGATTGTCGTTCTGTGCTTGGCACTCTTGATTTCCATTCCATCAGGAGCGTAGGTGAGTCTCACCCCACGATCTTTTCTCGATAGTTTGCATGTTTTTGCTCTGCATGCATTGATGATGATTGGGGAGGGTGCTCCATGATACCATGGGCCGATCCATGGGTACGGCGAGTGCTTTCTCCCTTCCAGCCTTGGGAGGAGGTATATTGATGATCAGGATGCGGGATTCAGTTCCTCTAGAGATTATGACCAGCTTACAGATAATTTGCGTATTGGTGATATCTTTGCGGTTATTGCTTCGGAGGGCAATGAGGAGGGTGTGGATTATTACTTGTTGCGATGCTCTATGCTGAAGAGTGTGCTGAATGAGGATATAGTGGATGGGCATGGGATGCACTTCAATGCTCATAGCATGATCGTAGGTGGCCACTATTTTCAACAGATACAGAGGCGTGGTCGCTATATTGAGTTCCAGGAGTACATGGCGGATCAGGAGGCATACATGTATTCTCATCTTGTTGTTGGGATCAAGATTACTTTGAGTCGCGTTCGCACTCGCAAGGCGACGTCCACTCCACGATGGCGCCTTGCAGTGGCGGATCACGAGAGCATACTTGCAACTATTGGCATGAGAGCTGATCCTGAGGAGTAGCACATTACATATCATATTTTTTGGGATCATCAGTTGATCAGATTGATTTTTATTGGGTATCACTAGTTGATTACACTTTTTTGTATTTGATATGTATAGGCTCATTGTGTGACCGTACCATTGTAATTTTCATGGACTCATATTTTGTATTTCACTATGATGGCTATATACATGTTTATACACATCATTGTATTAGATTCTATTTTATACATGATGTCTGATGTCTTCTCAATGGGGTTTGTAAAACAAAAAATTGTTTATTAGTAGTAATGTTGTAATTTGTTTTGTGCTTTAGGACATTTTAAAAACATGACTAAGAAAATTCGTGCACGTACAATGAAATACGCATGTGGACTTACTTGTTGGGGATGAAACTTCGCACGACTCTTAGGCCACCCTAGACATACATCCACGTGAGATTTGGTTTGAACTAATTTGGTATGCGCCACGTGGAAGGTACAATGCGTACATTTTTACAATCCCTACTAGCACGACTGCAGCAAAGCTATGGCACACGTACTAACGAAATATGCGTGTGGACTTATCTGTTGGGAATGAAACTTCGCACGACTCTTAGGCCACCTAGACATACATCCATGCAAGATTTGGTCTCAACTGATTTGGTATGCACCACGTGGAAGGTATAATGCCTACATTTTTATAATCCCTACTAGCATGACTACGTGTGAAAAATGGCGCACGTACTAACGAAATATGCATGTGGACTTATCTGTTGGAGATTAAACTTTGCACGGCTCTTAGGCTATCATAGACGTACATCCACGCAAGATCTGGTGCCCAACTGATTTGGTATGCGCCACATGGAAGGACAAATGCGTACATTTTTACAATCCCTACTAGCACGACTACGTATGAAAAATGGCGCACGTACTAATGAAATACGTACCTGGACTTATTTGTTGGGGATGAAACTTCACACGGCTCTTAGGCTACCCTAGACGTACATCCATGCAAGATTTGGTCTCCAACTGATTTGGTATGCGCCACGTGGAAGGTATAATGCCTACATTTTTATAATCCCTACTAGCACAACTAAACCCTAAACCCTAAACCCTGAACCCTAAATCCTAAACCCTGTTGGGGATGAAACTTCACACGGCTCTTAGGCTACCCTAGACGTACATCCACGCAAGATTTGGTCTCTAACTGATTTGGTTTGTGCCACGTATAGAAGGTATAATGCATACATTTTTACAATCCCTACTAGCACGACTAAACCCTAAACCCTAAACCCTGAACCCTAAATCCTAAACCCTGTTGGGGATGAAACTTCACACGGCTCTTAGGCTACCCTAGACGTACATCCACGCAAGATTTGGTCTCCAACTGATTTGGTATGCGCCATGTGGAAGGTATAATGTGTACATTTTTACAATCCCTACTAGCACGACTAAACCCTAAACCCTAAACCCTGAACCCAAAATCCTAAACCCTGTTGGGGATGAAACTTCACATGGCTCTTAGGCTACCCTAGACGTACATCCACGCAAGATTTGGTCTCCAACTGATTTGGTATGCGCCACGTGGAAGGTATAATGCGTACATTTTTATAATCCGTACTAGCACGACTAAACCCTAAACCCTAAACCCTAAAACCTGAACCCTAAATCCTAAACCCTATTGGGGATGAAACTTCACACGGCTCTTAGGCTCCCTAGATGTACATCCACGCAAGATTTGGTCTCCAACTGATTTGGTTTTCGCCACGTAGAAGGTATAATGCGTACATTTTTACAATCCCTACTAGCACGACTAAACCCTAAACCCTAAACCCTGAACCCTAAATTCTAAACCCTGTTGGGGATGAAACTTCACACGGCTCTTAGGCTACCCTAGACGTACATCCACGCAAGATTTGGTCTCCAACTGATTTGGTATGCGCCACATGGAAGGTATAATGCCTACATTTTTATAATCCCTACTAGCACGACTAAACCCTAAACCCTAAACCCTGAACCCTAAATCCTAAACCCTGTTGGGGATGAAACTTCACACGGCTCTTAGGCTACCCTAGATGTACATCCACGCAAGATTTGGTCTCCAACTGATTTGGTATGCGCCACGTGGAAGGTATAATGCGTACATTTTTACAATCCCTACTAGCACGACTAAACCCTAAATCCTAAACCCTGAACCCTAAATCCTAAACCCTGTTGGGGATGAAACTTCACACAGCTCTTAGGCTACCCTAGACATACATCCACGCAAGATTTGTCTCCAACTGATTTGGTTTGTGCCACGTAGAAGGTATAATGCGTACATTTTTACAATCCCTACTAGCACGACTAAACCCTAAACCCTAAACCGTGAACCCTAAATCCTAAACCCTGTTAGGGATGAAACTTCACACGGCTCTTAGGCTACCCTAGACGTACATCCATGCAAGATTTGGTCTCCAACTGATTTGGTATGCACCATGTGGAAGGTGTAATGTGTACATTTTTACAATCCCTACTAGCACGACTAAACCCTAAACCCTAAACCCTGAACCCTAAATCCTAAACCCTGTTGGGGATGAAACTTCACACGGCTCTTAGGCTACCCTAGACGTACATCCACACAAGATTTGGTCTCCAACTGATTTGGTATGCGCCATGTGGAAGGTATAATGCCTACATTTTTATAATCCCTACTAGCACGACTAAACCCTAAACCCTAAACCCTAAACCCTAAATCCTAAACCCTATTGGGGATGAAACTTCACACAGCTCTTAGGCTACCCTAGATGTACATCCATGCAAGATTTGGTCTCCAACTGATTTGGTTTGCGCCATGTGGAAGGTATAATGCATACATTTTTGCAAGCACCTTTTCAATGCTTAATGTTTACAATTACGACACACCGCATTATTTTTAAAATACATTATGTATTAGATGTGTGAATTGAGATATTTGAAATTCAAAATCATACTCTTAATTTTAAATACGCACATGGGGATGAAACTTCGCATGGCTCTTACGTTTAGTGTAATAATTGCAAGCATTGATATATACAAAATTCAATATGATATTCAAAATGATAAAGTTGGAACTTGAACACTTTTTCAATGCTTAATGTTTACAATTACTTCACATGGCATTCTTTTTTAAATACCTTATGTATTAGATGTGTGAATTGAGATATTCGAAATTCAAAATCATACTCCTAATTTTAAATGTTTATGTTACATTTAAACAAACTATAAACTGAGATAAACAAAGTGTGAAGAACATCATGAAAGTACGAAAATACTCATACATCATAAAAGTAAGAACAATATCATGAAAGTACCAAAATGAATCTGTACATCATCATCATCATCGTGCAGAAGTGCATCCCTAAACAAGAAATGTGTGAAGCCTAAACAATCATCCTGAATCAGAATCTGATAACTCCACATATGATCCTTTAGTGGAACGCTGATGTGGCTCCTGTATGACCCGCTGCCCAACCGTCCACTGTGTGCCCTCAAGCAAAGCCGGATCAGATGGGCCAGCCTCATCACCTACATGAGATGGGCCAGCCTCATCCTGATGAAGAGGAGGGCATGTTGCATGTGCCACCGCTGCCATCTCTGCCTCCCTCGCCTCCTCTATGTATGCACGTCTCAGCTCCCATAGCCATGCATCTGTGAATACTCGTGCCTCAAATCTAGCGTGAGTAATCGTCTCTACATGTAGACTGGTGGGCCCCGCCCAAGCTGCTGCTCCACCCACTACTGCAATGATGTCTGCAGCTCTGCCTCTCGCTCAATACGGTGTGCCTCCTCTGCTCGTGCCTCATCATCTGGCATGAAATCACCATATGAAAAGCATCGTGGAATGCACGCTGCAACCAGCAATGCTCTCTGTGCCTCCTCCCTGTAGTGCTCTGTCAAGACTACGTGGGTGAATGGATCAATGGCCTGACGATGACCAAGATATAGATCATCCATGCCTAGTCCTCTGTATGTGGCCACATCAATGTTAGCAAAGCATACAGGGCACACTGATCGTGCCACCATGTGGTGGGTCATGCAATGGAGATGTACGATGTGGCCGCACCCTAGTCCAAACCACCCTACGGTGTCAAACTCCTCTTGGCAAAGGATGCAAGTGGCAGTAGGAAGCCTGGCTATGACTGCTGCATCTATGGATGTCCTAGTCGGCACATCTACAGGGAGGAGCAGGGTATAGGGCCACGCTGGGGTCAATCCTATGGCGAGATGGATCATGACTAATATGCCTCAACTGCAAAATATAGTGCTTCACACGATGGTATGCTATGCGTGTCTGAATCCTCTACTCCTCCAAATCTGTCTACAACAGTCGTACACGAGACTCCATATCCTGACGCAATAGATGTGCCTGCAATGCAAACATGTCGTGTACATGGTGAGAATTAACAAAAAAACTTCAGTTCAAAACACGCTACAAAAAAATAAACTAACATAATTAAAATAACTAACCTCGTCCCTAGACTCAGCCAACAATGCCTCCAGCTCTGCAATCCATGCGTCTCGAGCCTCCAACTCATGCTGAGGTGGTGTAGATGTGGGAGGTGGTGTAGATGTGGGAGGCTCCATCGATGATCGAGGTGGGGGAGGTGGAATCGAAAGTGATCTCGATAGGGCAGAGACCATGTGCTGCAAGGATGATGCCACTGAATGAACATCCCCCCTAATCTGTTCTCCAACAGCTCAGAATGCCGGTGCAGGGATAGTGTGCAACTCTGGTGCCTCGCATCGACGTCGAACACCTACAGTCTAACGCTCCTGACGCCCCATCCTACCATGTCCTGCTCCTGATCCTGGACGGGTACTGAGGTAGTCTACCCGATGACCAAGCACAAACTCAGCGTATAGCTGCATGGCAAATGACCTGGCTATCTGACAGTTGTGAGGCAATCGACCACCATTCACAGCGAGATATCTCGGATAAGTGTGTGCTGCTATGATGGGGTGCCTACAACATAAAATATGCAAGGGGAGCCCTGATCGTGGTCGCATCGCCTCAATGTGACCATCCCAAAACATATCCTCTAAGGCCTGCCTGTGATGTGACTCACGCTCAAACAATTGTCGAATGGCTCTCCAATCCAAGCCATCACCAGTGATCTCTGCCTCAGCCTGTGCCTGAAAGCTATCCACAATGTCCTCAACTGTGTCCAATTGACCCAGAGCCTCAATAACTGAATCTAGACTCGCAACCAAGTGAGGGGGTGCCCTAGCATCCTGCAGTGCCCTCATCTCAGCTCTCAGCATCTCTATCTGCATACAAATAGTGGTGCCAGAACCTGTGCACTGGTGCTAGCGCATGCACAAAAAAAACACATGGAAATTAATATTCTATTTGGGTAATGAAAATAATATTCTATTCAATATGACTTATAATCTATTTAGGTAATGAAAACTATTTGTACGTACTCCTTGATGAGGTAGGATGTCGTTGGGATCATCCTATGCACCTACCGGTAGATGGGCCAAATGTGTGGCTCAATATCATGTTTATCAAACTCAATATTATTAAAAATTCTTAATTTTGATTAAAATTTTTTCAAACTCTAGTTGTTGCATTTTTAAACTTAGATGTCTCAAATATTTTTTCCTTATATGTTTCCCTTTTTTTACTTTGTATCCAATATGAAACTTTTCCACGTGGTGTAAGGACCACATTGTCCACTTATGGCCCCTATACTAAGGACAGATAGTGGAGAGGTTTGGTTAATAAGACCTTCTTTGAATGCTTTA
Organism: Dipteris shenzhenensis; assembly: GCF_047967505.1. Taxonomy (NCBI): domain Eukaryota; kingdom Viridiplantae; phylum Streptophyta; class Polypodiopsida; order Gleicheniales; family Dipteridaceae; genus Dipteris; species Dipteris shenzhenensis. The sequence continues at coordinate 43,048,660 of NC_141619.1, forward strand.
CTGCCTTGGGTTTGCAATAGATATGGAGGAGATAGAAGGATACCTAATACATTACTTTGAACGATACACAAGCAAGGCGCATCTAGTATTTCTCGGACTACACATTAAAAAAGAGAGCGGGTTGACACTACAGACCTTTTAAAGCGAGAACTTTGAGAAAATAATTAAGCCTTTTCAATATTATCTATTTTGGTTGGGCGATCCACCTCAACTAGTGGCCATTCCTATAGATCATCACTTGGTTCCCATGCTTGGGGAGAGAGGAGACCTTTGGATAATCATAAATTACGTATATGTTTTCGATGCGCTGGTGCATTTAGAAGATCCAATTAGCCATATGCTTATGCATCTAACCACTCTAGTGTTGGGGTCTTTGACCATGTGGTGTGGTGTTTTAGGGATAATGCCCATGTGGTGTTTTATACAGCCTACTTACTCTACCTAAATTATGAAACAACTCTTAACCAACTATATAATCTATAATATTCCACATAAAAGATGATTTTTTAAAAGATGGTTTTGAAGACTAAAATTTAAACGTTTTTTTATTTAAATAAAAATAGCAAGAATTTCAAAAATAACATAAAATCTACTTTAATCTCTCTTTTTCTTGTTCTTGTTTTCTTGTTTTCTTGTTTTTAATACATGATTTTCTTATTTTAACAAAATTCTTATTTTCTTGTTCTTGATACATGATTTCAAAAACAAAATTTAAACGTTATATTAAATTCAAAACTTCAGTAATTTGTAAACTTCAGTTATAAATTTTTTTAAATAGATTATTTTAAAAAACAAATTATATACTTTTTGACATTTAAATAAAAACTTCACTAACTTAAACTCTTATTTTCTTTTTTTTTAAAGATCATTTTTAAAAATAAAATTTAAACGTTTTTTATTTAAATATAAATAACACTAATTTAAAAAATATCTTTAATCTCTTTTTTTTTAAAGATGATTTCAAAAAACAAAATATATACATTTTCAGGCTTTAAATAAAAAATTACGTAATTCCAAAAATAATTTAAAAAAACTTTAAAATGCATTTCAATTTTAGAAATATTTTATAATTATTCCTATAAACTAAAATTTGAACGTTTCTTTATTTAAATAAAAATAGCACTAATTTAAAAAATAACTTTAATCTCTTTTTTTTAAAAGATGATTTTAAAAATAAAATATTTACATTTTCACATTTTAAATAAAAAATTACGCAATTCTAAAAATAATTTAAAAAAACTTTAAAATGCATTTCAAATTTAGAAATATTTTATAATTATTCCTATAAACTAAGATTTAAACGTTTTTTTATTTCAATAAAAATAGCTCTAATTTAAGAAAATAACTTTAATCTCTTTTTTTCCAAAGATGATTTTTAAAAACCTAATTTTTACATTTTCACATTTTAAATAAAAATTTAAAATGCATTTGAAATTTGAAATATTTTATAATTATTCCTATGAACTAAAATTTAAACGTTTTTTTATTTAAATAAAAATAGCTCTAATTTAAAAAATAACTTAAATCTCTTTTTTTTCAAAGATGATTTTAAAAAACAGAATTTTTACATTTTCACATTTTGAATAAAAAATGTCGTAATTCAAAAATTTTAAAAAAACTTTAAAATGCATTTCAAATTTAAAAATATTTTATAATTATTCCTGTGAACTAAAATTTAAACGTTTTTTATTTAAATAAAAATAGCTTTAATTTAAAAAATAACTTTAATCTCTTTTTTTTCAAAGATGATTTTAAAAAACAGAATTTTTACATTTTCACATTTTGAATAAAAAATGTCGTAATTCAAAAATTTAAAAAAAACTTTAAAATGCATTTCAAATTTAAAAATATTTTATAATTATTCCTGTGAACTAAAATTTAAACGTTTTTTTATTTAAATAAAAATAGCTCTAATTTAAAAAATAACTTTAATCTCTTTATTTTCAAAGATGATTTTAAAAAACAATAATTTTTACATTTTCACATTTTAAATTAAAAATGTCGTAATTCAAAAATTTAAAAAAATTTACAAATGCATTTGAAATTTAGAAATATTTTATAATTATTCCTATGAACATTTTTTTATTTAATAAAAATAGCTCTAATTTTAAAAAACAAAATTTTTTCATTTTCACATTTTAAATAAAAAATGTCGTAATTCAAAAATTTCAAAAAAACTTTAAAATGCATTTGAAATTTAGAAAATTTTTATAATTATTCCTATAAACTAAAATTTAAATAAATTTTAGCCAAAAAAAAAAGCTACATAAAAAAAACCCTACCTGGACTGTCCCGCTCCGTCCATCTCCGTCGCTGTCCGTCGGTCGCTTTCCGTCGCTGGCGCAATTCCGTCGACGTCCCGCAAATCCGAAATCGGTCGATGAGGAGGAGCTCGATCGAGGTATGCAGAATGAGGGGGGTTGCTCTCCTTTTATAAGAAAATTTAGGGTTTCCCTACCTCGATCGAGGTATTTCGCATGCAACATACATATCGCTCCATCATACCTCGATTGAGGTATAGACATGCCACGATACCTCGATCGAGGTATTTTGACATGCCCATACATCTCGGTACATCTACCTCGATCGAGGTATAGACATGCCACGATACCTCGATCGAGGTATTGTGACATGCCCATACATCTCGGTACATCTACCTCGATCGAGGTATTGACATGCCACGATACCTCGATGGAGGTATGTCGGCAGCAGCCGAATGCCACATGTCTCGATTGACGTATTCGACATGCGGCCAAGTCATCGGTCCAGCATACCTCGATCGAGGTATGTCAGCTGCCCTGTCGGATGGCACATACCTCGATCGAGGTATGCTGGACATGCCACATTACCTCGATCGAGGTGTAGCTGGATTGCCACGATACCTCGAACAAGGTAGATGTGGCATGTATAGGTGGCTTGCCAGCAAACCTCGATTGAGGTATAGGCTCGATCCGGTGAAAAAAGCCCAGCACCTCGATCGAGGTATCAACTTGGCTCGATTGTCCTCGTGTGTGATTTTCATTGGAACTAATACCTCGATCGAGGTATTGCAGACCGAAGCAGAACCTTTGTATTTTCACTCAAGCGGGTGTCACACTCACCCAAAAGTGGTCCGGAAGTGGACACCCTTACCTTGCTACCACCCCTTGTTTGATTAACACACTTAGGACCGTGTTTTTTCATGGTTGTGCATGACACTAAGGCAAAAACGGTGTTTTATGCTTGATCGACAATGCATTTTTGTTCTAGTTATTTCCCTTTCTATATATCTATCCTTCTATTTATTTGTTTCTCTATTTTGTGTGCTTTGAAGAATTTTCTTGGGCATTTTAATTTTCTTCCTTTTCTAATAAAAGGATTTCTTATCCTTCAGATAATGTGCTTATAGCTTTTCTGGATTCATTCAGTTATGTTTATTTCCATTATTAAGTCAATTGCTCTTTTCCAAGTTATTACTATTATTCCTTATTAGGATTGTTATTATTGCATTTGATTTAAGCATGGTATTTTCATGTGGACTACCCCCCATGGGATTTTTAAACTTATGTCACAGCTGGGTGTGGACTACCCCCCATATCGGTTAGTTTGGCACATACACGTATACACATGTAAAACTAGTTATTATGGCACATTTTTCTTGGTTTAATTTATCATTAGTGGAATTCCCTCTAGATATTGTGAGTTATGATACATTCCATTAATTTAAAAAAAACTATCTTAGAATTCTGAAAGGTTTGTTCATGTTCTTTGGTAAAGCAATAACAAGGCAGGGGATTTAGGCATTACTTGTCTACCCAAATTCAACTTCATTGTTCTAACAACTGGTTGGTTTGGATGGTGGCAGGTAAGTAGACCCTGACCTCGGAGCTTAGACTATGTGAAGGATTCGACACATTTGTACAATTTCTTTGCTTAAATTTGCAACCTTAATATAAAGAAAAATTCTATTTGTGATCTTGTTACTCAGGTTAAAGTTATGTCAATTTTGGTTTTCTTAAAAATTTGAATCCATTTATAATATCCAACATTCTTTTAAAAATTATTATCTAAATGATTGAATTAATTGTATGGTTCATTTATTGATGGGATTATTAAATCTAAACACACACACACACACACACACACACACACACACACACACACACGCATGCACGCACACACACATGCATGTATACTTCCCTAACTATGAATTATTCTTTTATGTACCCCCATGAAATCTTCCCTTTACACTTTCTTTTTAACCACCCCACATACCAAGCCCACTAATTGCCCCATACCTCCTCTAATCCCTTCTTAACCCATGCACTCATTTGCTTCTTACTCCACTTGTGACTTAAACTTCACTTATGGCTAAATTGTTTTTTCAAATGACCTAGAATCCATATGGTTGTCTATATTCCTAGGTAAAGCAATAACAAGCAGGGGTAAACATGCATTACCTGTCTAAATCTACACACACACACACACATGAATACAGTGGGAAATACAGTGGGAATACACACACTCACACATACACACACACACTCTAACACACACACATGAATACAGTGGTTGGGGACACACACACACACACACACACACACACACACATGAATACAATGGGAAATATAGTGGGAATACACACACTCACACATACACACACTCTAACACACAAACACACACACTTGCCTCCCAAGAAGGGATGAGTCTAGTTACCAACTGAGATCCCATGGGGGAATCAACTCACCCACATGTGGAGGATCGAACGGAAAATTGCATACCCACAGATAATGAAGTGGTTTGGCGAAGGAATTAAGGGCCTTTGCAAACCCCATGTATAACCCCTTCGAATAGGAGAAATTACACCCGAAAAATATATGACTACAAGGGGGTGTTAAGAGTCACTATGGAGAGGAGCGCTTCGCACCAAAAACAAAATCCCCACCACCTTGCCCACTTCCCCATGAAGCTTGTGATCGACAGAGCACCCAAAGCTAGGCGGTGTGAATGAATTATCATGGAAAAGAAAAAAGTAATCTGTACTTAGAGCCCTAGCACATGCAAAATTAATTCCTTGCATTCCCACCCTTAGCATGGTCCCCAATGGCCACTTGATGACCTTATCCCAGAAGGAATGTGAGGGGCATCGAGCCCAATGCACGAAGAAGACAACAAGTCTTTAATGTTTACCTCCTTGACACCTTTGACAACTTGATCTCCGAGGCACCCCAAGCATTGGAGAGAGCACAGAGATTCTTGGCATGATGGCCCAACCCTGACAGAACTCTGTGCAATAGCGAAGGAACCTCGAGAAGCGTTCTTCACAGCCACCAAGTTTATGGAGGGCAGACAGGTGAGTTTAAAATAATTCACTCCCCTCCTCTTGCCTATCTTCAGAAAACTCTTTCCCCCCCTCACTTGGTGGGAGCTACTGTGCTCTTGATCCATCAAAGAGAAGCCTCACCACCTCCCCTCCTTTCCCATGCACCCCTACACTTGAAAAGCTACTGTGAGTACTCACGGTACCAGTTGAAGGCTCACTTGCACTTGATGAAGTGGCTGAAGACAGCCAGCCTACAAGCCTTGCACCTATAGTGTGAGGTGTTGTAGATCATGAAGGTTGGAAGACAAATAAAAGAAGAAACAACCCTCCCTTGCATTCGTCATACTTTAGACCCCCTCCCCCACATTCCGTTTTCATCGAGTAGACGCTTGAGTTTTCGAGGACTCCCTATATACACATTCGAAACATGATCAACTCCCGCTACAGGCCTTGGGTACATGAGCTCCTTCTTGCATTCCAAAGAGAACGGAGCATGGAGTCTCTACTACTAAATGGCTTTCCCTATGCTCTAGAAGCAGTGGAGCTTACTCGTGAGGTGCCATCCCCAGGCATTGAGGAATGGAAGAGAATGCGAGGCTACAGGGACACTCGGGTGAGCCTGAGTCAGTTCATTTTTGCAAGATAGAATGCTATATGCCACTATTGGAAGCTCCCACTTGCTTGGCGATCCTGAGCACCGAGCAGAGGCCACAAATTCGACATGCCTAATACACTCACCCTCGCTCACATATATGACCTTAAATGTGGTTGAGGTTGGGTAGCAAATGGCTATACATTCTACGATAATGGCACTTAGAAGTATGTTGGTTTACAGATGATTATGCAAATGAGGAAGTGCCCTTAGATTGATTTGGAAAACATGTGCACTCTCAATATCCCTCCCGCATGAACGCTAGTCTACTAATATGGATCGAAAGCACTGTAGCATTTTTTTATGGTAGCTACCCCTGCTATATAACTTACACGCATGGTTTAAAACAAGGAAAGGTTGATTGCTAGAAGAAGCACGATGAAGCCTCACATGATGATGACCACGGTTCCTGGAGGTGTAGTCCTTGAACACTGGCTGTAGCATAATGCATACGAGTGGAAACTAAGGCTCGATAGTTTACGTTCGGGTGAAACAATGTTCCCAATACACTGAGTCTAACTTGGGAACAAACGGGATTCTTAGCAAACTCTGCATGGGCCGAAACAATGAAGTGATATAATTAGTTCTATTTTGGCAAAGGATTTGATCTACTTCGATATGATATCACTGTTAGTCATTCCTTTTCAGTCAAAATCGGACACAAAAAGCACGAGAGAGGCCTTCTACTTGTGAAATCCTAGTGCCTCATTACTGCAAGAAGTTCCACTAGATGTACTCAGTTCAGAGCTTATGTCTTACTGTAACTCTGCTTTCGATGGGATATTAACCACGAAATTCCTTAACCCGCAATCCCCTAGTCAAGAAATTTCTTGAATGATCAGAGGCTATAATGTACTCTGTCACGATTCTATAGTTGAGATCTACATTACTTTTCTACATACATGATGAATGATGATCGATTGAACATTACTCCTGAGCCATCTATAATGGCATTCTATGGGTGATGATTTAAATGCTTAAGATCGATAATTTAACCTCACATTTATGAATGTATATGTTGGTTTGGCTTATTCAAACTGTGTATAGTCTACTCCTTAACCATAGATCCTTGTATTTACTTCATATTCCCTTGGACTGAGCCCATATAATAGATAATGGAAGCATGCTAGGATATTATGGGCAACTGTCTAGAATAGTCTTGTACTTTACTAAGCTATCAGGGATTACTATCACTAAAGTTCTTTGCAATTTTTGAGACAGGTTTACTTTTATTTTTATGACAGTATTATTACCTTTTTATTGCAGTTATATGGACTAACATTGCTATGAGTTTAGGAAATTTTTTTGGTTAGGAGTCTTGTAATGAGAAAATGAAGATATAGTGATAGTAAATAGTCACATACCTTATAACCTTTTAGGACTTCGGGGCTGATAAGGGTTATTAATACCCCTTAAAAATGAAAAAGATTTCAAAATAAAGATCCTTAATGCTCTCCAAAAATCATCACCATTAGTGTCACCTTCTTGATCAGAAAATTGTTGGGGTTGACAAGGATAACAACTGTGGCTAGGCTGTGAATCTTGTAGTCCCACATTGCATTGTGTTCATTTTCTGACATGCTACGCTTGTGGATGGATGTAGGTGAGTGCAGCCACTTACCTCAAATTTTTGATAAAAGGGATGTACATTGAGAGGGTATATGCGGGCAGACCAGACCAATCTACAATGGTCTTTGATTGGGGAGAACTTACCACTGAGGAACCCTTGAGGATACCCTCAATGGCAATATGACTCATTTTGAGGCCTATTGGGAGGATCCATGGATTCAGATACTGGGCGGTCCATTGTGACCTGGTTATTATACAAACAAATCTAAATTAATGGATGATTTTGATTAGTCCTTTAGACTAAAAGAACTACAAAATAGACAATGTCTGAATTCTGCTCTTTCTATATATGGATGATAGTGTCAAAGTGCGGATCAGGCTAGCCTAATATATCACTTAATGAGCATAAATATCACGGCGGATCAAACCAAGTACAGAAAGCCATGGGGAGAGAGACCGAAAGTATGAAACACTCAATCTATTCCAATGTGCTATATCAACAATACATGATAGGCTTCTTATATAGAGAGAGCCTTTAGAGTAGTCAAACCATGTGGGATCCTCTCATCCACATCCCTCCTTGTGGATATCCTCAATCCACATCTCCACATCTTGTAGTTTACATCCTAGGGTGGCTACTTTAATTCTTTCCTATACCATACCTTAGCCCTTTAATCTGTTAGATATCAATGCTCCACTCTCGTGTAACTACACGGGAACCAGCTAACTTTACTTGTAAGCCCCCCATATGAGGAGAAGGCATTTGAGTAGCTCGGTAGGTCCTGGTTTGGACACCAGATGGGGGCCATGTGTGGCTTGATGGCTAGATAGCTTCAGATAGAGTTGGCACACTACCAACTAGGCTACATGCAAGTGCGGGAAGGCATCCCATGACTGACCGCACTGAGGGTAGATAGAGCTTTTCCCGGGGCAGCCCACTCTCAGGTTGCGGGGCCCGTTTGGAGTCCCAGATGATCCTGGATGGTTGTGGGCCGAATGGTGACCGTAGGTTAGTTGCTCTATTTTGCACACCGATCCTATTGTGTGGTCGGTGGCCTATTTCAGGACCGACCCCTAGTCGATCGTTTTGGGTAGACTGGGTCGGTCACCATATTGGGTCTAATCGACTACGACTGGTGGCTATATAAGAGCAAGCTCGTGAAGCCCATTTCATCATTGGCTACAGCAACCCTGATTCCTTAGCATCGAACCTCCGTCTTCTACTGTTTCCAGCTCGCCATCGAAGCTTCTTTCATAGGAGCGCACGGCTAGGAGGCAGTGCCATTTATTGTATCAGTTCTACAGTAATCAAATTTTTGATTCTCCATACTATCTGGTTTTTTCTCTTGCGTACTAGATCCTATTATCTGTTGAGCACAGAGGTTGTATTATTTTCTTACATGGTATCATAGCCTGGACTCTAGCAAGAAGATTTGGTAGTGTGTTTTTGTTTGTGAGCAGATTATGAGAGATGGCCCAGCCCGCAAGACTGCGAATCCCACCATTCAGCGAAAGCAGAAAGTTGGACGACTCTAACTATCCACTCTAGAAGTTCAAGATGAAGACCATCCTAAGTGCATATGAGCTTTGGGACATTGCTACTAGGGTGGACGTGAGGCCGGTTGCGAGACCGGTCGGATCCAACCAATGCAGACAACAGATAATACCAACTACGGATGAGATTCTTGCGTGGACAAGAAGAAATGCAGATGCACTGTGTTCTATTGTCTGCAGTGTAAGTGATTCTGTCATGGCGTTAATTCAACATGTCACCACAGCGGAGGAGGCATGGACGGTCTTGAAAAATCAATATGAGACCATGAACCAGACGCGGATTCAGAATCTGGAGACTCAACTCACGAATGAGAAATTGTCTGAGTCTGAAGTGGCAGAGAAGTTCATCACCAGGGTGAAGAATCTATGCGATCAGATGACTGTGATTGGCATCACCATCACCAACAAGAATTTAGCACGAAGGTGCATACAGATTCTCCCACCAAAGTACGATGGTCTTGTTATGGTGCTGAATTCGCAGAACAGAAATCCACACCTCAACTTTGAGGATTTTAGTGCAATGCTTCTGGAGGAGGAGATGCGTCAAAAGACCAAGACTGGAGAAGATTCGGCTTTCTAGACCGGATCAAAGAAAGGTAAGGGTAAGGACTCTCGTAACCCATCTTCTTTTGATGATAAAAAGAGAAAGAAGAAGATCAAGTGCTTCTATTGCAACAAGGCATGGCACAAGCAGAGTGAGTGCCGAAAGAAGATTGCAGATGAGAAGAACGGAGTAAAGAAAGAGTCCAGCAACAGCGCATAGGCAGTACTAGTAGAGCTGTTCGTAGCAATTGAGGAGATTTGCATGAAGGAAGTTCATGTACCTGCAGATGAACCTTGGATCATTGACAGTGGTGCATTGCACCACATGACCAGCCGGAAGGATTGGTATACCTCTCTACAGCCGGTAGGGAATGACATCCTAGTAGTAGTCAGCAATTATGCAAAATGTCCAGCAAAAGGAAAAGGTACGATTGCTCTCAAGTCAGATGGAGTTGTAAAACAGTTGTCCGATGTTCTTTATGTGCCAGATATCAAGAGGAACTTGTTGTCCGTTTTCGCGATCACGGATCGCGACCTCAAAGTTCACTTCGATAAGAATGGCACACAAATTGTGGATCTTCAAGGGAAGGTCATTGGTAAAGGTACACAGTGCAACAACATCTACAAACTCTTAGCTTTCAGTGCTCGAGAGGATGTGAAGAACACTAAGCTGTGGCATGAGAGGTTTGGTCATTTAAACCTTAGTTCTTTGAAGGAGATGCATAAAAGTGGAATGATTGCAGACCTACCAGAAATTTTAGATCTGTTCGATGTATGTGAAGCTTGCATGATGGGCAAGCAGCATCGGCAGCCCTTTCCTAAAGAGGCCAGCATGACAAAGGCTCTTTTAGAGCTCGTTCGCATGGACCTCTGCAGAAAGATGGAGTTGAAGCTTTGGGTGGTTTCTACTACTTCATGACACTGATCGATGACTACAGTAGAAGGATATGGATATACTTCTTGAAGACTAAAGACGAGGCTTTTAGTAGGTTCAAGGAATGGAATGTAATGGTTGAGAAAGAAATGGGGAGGAAGGTGAAGAAGTTGAGATCAGACAGAGGCGGAGAGTTCATATCAACTGAATTTGAAAGTTACTGCAAAAGTCACGGAATCAAGTACATCATAGCAAAATGGAGTAGCAGAACACAAGATGCGCGTCATCTGTGAAGTGGGCTGGAGTATGATGAAAGGGAAAGATTTGCCAAAGACTTTCTGAGCTGAAGCATGTAACAGTGCAGTTTACATCCTGAATTGTAGCTACTTTAAGGCTGTGAATGGGATGACTCCACTACAAGCCTTTTCTGGTAAGAAACCTTCAGCTGCACATTTCAGAGTTTTTGGAAGTGACTGTTTTGTGCATGTCCTTGATGCTACTAGGACCAAATGGGAACTGAAGAGCCGAAAGTGTATTTTCTTGGGCTACACTAAAGAGGCGAAGGGCTACCATCTCTATAACCCTGTTACCAAGAAGGTAATTGTAAGTCGCGATGTGGTCTTCTCAGAACAGCCGCATAAATTGGAGGAGGATGCTTCCTTCCCAGACAACCAGGACCAGGATACCCATCCAGTACCACCACCAATAGCAGACCGAACTCTCCCAACGATGCTTGGGAGGATTCAAGACAAAGAAGATGAAGAAGAGCCTGCAGAACCACAACGGCAACGGCCATTCCCGAAGTGGGTAAAGTAGCCTTTGGATGGCAGAGAACCTCCAGCCATTGAGGAGGAACCATCCGAACACCGCCGGTCCAAGAGATTAGAGGAGCAAAGAAGGGCGCAGGAACACTTGGTCAACTATGCTTTGATGACAGAAATGATCCATGCTGATGAACCCAAGTGTCTTGAAGAGGCACAGGGTGATGATAGGTGGATGGAGGCTATGCAGTCGGAGTATGGCTCCATAATGAAGAATAACACTTGGGACCTTGTGGATCGGCCACCAAAACACAAGGTAATCAGAACCAAGTGGGTGTACAAGACCAAGTACAAGTCCGACGGCACGTTGGATAAGTACAAGGCTCGGCTCATGGCAAAAGGATTTGCACAGGTACATGGTTTTGATTATCAAGATACTTTTGCTCCCACAGCTCGACTAACCACAATTCGCAGTGTTTTGGCTTTAGCTGCCCAGGGAAGTTGGCCCATGTTTCAAATAGATGTGAAATTCACCTTTCTGAATGGAGATCTCAAGGAGGAGGTATACGTGGAACAACCACCAAGTTTTGAGATCCCCAGTTCAGAAGGTAAAGTCTGCAAACTGAAAAAGACACTTTACGGGCCGAAACAGGCCCCACGAGCATGGTACCAACAAATTGATGCCTACTTTTTGCAAAATGGGTTCAGGAGGAGCCCATCTGATGCAAATTTGTATATCTTCAGAGAAGGAGGCAGGTGTATGATCGTGGTCCTTTATATGGACGACCTTGTCATAACAGGAAAACATGAAGAGAAGATCTTGCAGACGAAGCATTTGCTAGGAAGAGACTTTGAAATGACAGACCTCGGACTGATGCATTTCTGTTTGGGGATTAAAGTTTGGCAGTAGCCGAAATAGATCTGCATTTCACAACTGAAGTATGCTGGAGAGATACTGAAGGCATTTGGCATGGCTGAGTGCAAGACAGTTGGTACCCCTATGGAGGTTGACGCGAAGCTCTCAAACGAGGATTCATCACCACTGGTGGACGAAGTGAAGTACAAAAGACTTGTGGGCAGCTTGATTTACCTGTGCAACACACGGCTGAACATCAATTTTGTGACTGGTGTACTAAGCAGGTTTTCCAATAAGCCCCGGGAGAACCATTGGAGGGCAGGGATGCAGGTGCTGAAATACATCAAAGGCACACTTGATTATGGCATCACCTATACCAAGGGCAACATCTTGACCGGATTCTGTGACTCGGATTGGGAAGGAGACATGGACAGCAGGAGATCAATGACAGGTTGTTGTTTCTCACTTGGATCTGGAGCTATGTCATGGGTCAGCAAGAAGCAACCCATAGTTGCTCTTTCTTCTACCGAGGCCGAATACAAATCTGCATGCTTTGCTTCTTGTGAGGCAGTATGGTTGAGGAGGATTTTGGGGGACATGGGTGTAGTGCAGAACAAGCCTACGCAGTTATCATGTGACAATCAGAGTTGCATGGCGATTGCAAAGAACTCGGTATTCCACGCTCGCACAAAGCACATTGAGATTCAATATCACTTTGTACGCAAGCTCATCATGGATGGAGAGGTCGACTTGGTGTACTGTCCGACTACAGAGAATGCTGCAGACATCTTCACGAAGGCTTTAAGGACTCTTTTTTTTTGGATTTTCTAATAATTTTCTCTCGTTATCACAAATCCCTATTTCAAACGGATGTGTGCATGGGGAGAAATATCCATAAGCTTGATTGTGCACATTCACATGGTTAAAGAAGCCTTCATTCAAATGTTAATATTCTTTGCAAAAAGGCATAGTTTAATTCATGTGTCTATATTCTTCACAAAAAGGCATAGTTTGGTTTGTAAATTTATTTGAGTTATTGACTCTATATTGAGAATCCAATATATAAACAGAAATTTGCTTGTTCTTCCATATGGCATGCTTTGGTGTCTTCTCCTCCATTCAAGTATGCCATATTCTATTCAAGTATATTGAATTAATGTATTCAAATTGGGAAGATGATAAATAAAACATTCTTTTAAAATACCATTCCAATGATAGAAGGGACCCTTATTACATTTTCTTGTGTGTATATGTATCTCCTATGTATACATATTCAATCTACTAAAATTTGCATGATGGATCTTTTTTCTCATGTCATGTTACTTAATACCACAGAGTTCATAGCCTAAGTCTTACATAGTATTGCTTGTTAGCATTACATCCAATTAAAATTAAATTATTTGGTCTTGTAAATTAGCTTTTCAAAAGATGATTTTTGTTCAATGGATTGACTATAAGTCTAATAGTGATCATATATTTAATAACTCCTTGACATTTCTCAAAACATTAAGATGTATCTAGATGGGAATGGAAGATGTGAAAAGTATGTTTCATGATTTGATTAATAATCATATATGTGAATTTCTTGGGGCTTCTTGAATATTTCAATGAATTCTTGGATAGTCAGAATTGGGAAGATTTAAGAGGAAATTATGTGCTCTTTTTATAATTTTAGATGGTTAGTTTTGAATTTCTTTCATTCTTAACTATCCTCTTCGTCCAAATTCAGAATGCAATATTATCAATGTATTCATCTTTCAATTACTATAAACAATTATGTGCAAATTAAATCAAAATGTTTGAAACTTGAAAACCTTGAGAAAGAGATGCATGTATCCAACAATGAGGCTATATATATAAGAAAAACAATAATAATAATAGGCTATCAAAGATTGCATGCTCTATAAACTGATTTGGTGTTGAGAACAATTAGATTTTGACCCATTCTTTCTTTTCACTTTTGAAAAGATAAGAGAGATGTGGAAATATCTTTCTAGGCATGATGTTTTCTGGGATAAGGTATTTCTAGGCATGCTAGACATGGGTATTGCTAGGTATGCTAGGCATCGGTATTGCTGGACATGGGGAAAGATAGATCAAGTAGTGAGTCCTATCTTTAAATGGGCAGCCATCTCCATTCTTCCTAAGTGCTCAATAAGTCTTTAGTGAGAGTTCTCTCAATGGAAGCAAGAACGGAAGAAGGAGAGAGAGAGATAGAGAGCTACACAAGTTTGGTGGGTGCAGAACCACCCTAATCTTCTTTTTCATTCATTTATATATGTGTTTGAGTATTGTACATAACCGGGGTTAAGGCACAGTGACCTTTAACCCCCACAACCTCCCACTTAAAGGACAATGTGCCTTTAAGAGAGAACAACTAGTGAGCATACTATCCAATGCCCATCAATACACGACAATACTCAAACCGCTGACTAGGTAGACTCTTCGTCAGCATATCTGCAGGGTTATCATCTGTATGAACCTTGACAAGCTCTATGCGCTTGTCCTCAAGTACCTCCCTGATGAAATGGTACCTGACCTCAATGTGTTTGGTCTTTGCATGAAAGACCGGATTCCGTGCTAGCTGAATAGCACTCATGGAATCACTATGCAATGTCGGTACACCTGTATGAATTCCCAAATCTCCCACTAGCTGATCAAGCCATATAGCCTCCTTGCAACCCTCTGTGGCTACAACATACTCAGCCTCTGTGGTAGACAAAGCAACGCACTTCTGTGCGCGAGACATCCACGACACTGCACCACCTGCAAAGGTGAGCACATAACCAGAAGTGGATCTCCTACTATCCACATGCCCTGCATAGTTTGAATCTGTGTACCCAAGTACACGCATGTCTCCTTTACCAAAGCAAATGCACATCTCCTTGGTACCCTTCATGTACCTCATGATGCACTTAACTACCTCCCAATGCCTCTTTCCTGGATTAGCCATATACCGGCTAACAACTCCCATTGCAAATGCAATGTCTGGTCTAGTAGCTATCATAGCATACATAAGACTCCCAACTGTTGATGCATAAGGAACCTTGGCCATCATGGCCCTCTCCTCATCTGATTTGGGACTATCTGGACTCAGTTTCACATATGGAGGCAATGGAGTACTCACTGCCTTCCCCCCCTCCATATTGAAACGTTGCAATACTTTTGTAACATACTCTTTTTGTGAAAGCCAAAGGAGTTTCCTACTCCGATCACGCGTGATGCGCATACCAAGAATATGACCTGCAAATCCCAAATCCTTCATATCAAAGGCCTCATGCAACTTGGCCTTTAATGCATCTAGCTCATAAGTATTCTTGCTAGCCAATAGCATATCATCCACATATAGTGCCAGGATTATCAGGCTACTATCCTTAGCCCTTTTATGTAGAGGCAGTGATCAATTTCACTCCTTCTAAAACCCTGGGACCGAATGAAAGCATCAAACTTCTGATACCATTCTCTAGGTGCTTGCTTAAGACCATAGAGACTCTTCTTCAGCTTGCAAAGTAAATGCTCTTTGCCCTTTTCTTCAAAGCCTTCCGGCTGCACCATGTAAATTTCCTCATGCAAATCCCCATGCAAGAAAGCTGTCTTGACATCCATCTGCATAAGCTCCATATCCTCTAATGCCACTAGACTTCCAAGCATGCATCTAAGTGTGGTCATCTTCACAACTGGAGAGAATATCTCATCAAAGTCCACACCCTTCTCTTGCTTGAACCCTTTAGCAACCAAACGGGCCTTGTACCTAGGCACATCATCACCTGTGACCTTCATTTTGTAGACCCATTTACATGGCAATGCTTTCTTTCCATGTGGCAAAGAAACCAAGTCCCAAGTCTTATTCTTCATAAGTGAACTCATCTCTAATTGCATAGCATACTCCCACTTGTGTTGATCCTACGCATCATAGCCTCTCTGTAGCAAGAAGGCTCCCCGCAATCAGTAAGCATCACATAGTCTACCCCTGGAACAAACCTATCAGGCGGTCTAGACACTCTAGATGATCTTCTCAATGGCATTTCAGCTTGCTGTCCCACTTGCATATCGGCCACATTTGGCTCATCATTTCCACCGATAGATGATCCATCATCTACCCTTGATTGTATACCTGTGGGAGTACTTGGTGGTACCATTTCTTGCACATTTGGTGCATGGACAGCTTGCTGTCTATCAACATAGGTAGGTGGATTCACATCCTGGAAAGTGATTCTCCTCATTTCCACATCCCTCATGGGTGCCTTATGCATCTTCTTCTCATTGAAGACCACATCATGGCTGTGTATGATCATCTTTGCTTCTGGATCCCAGAGACGATAGCCCATCTCTCCACTTTTACCATAACCCAGAAAGATGCATTTCCTAGACTTAGGATCTAGCTTCTTTCGAAGCTCTTTTGGCACATGTGCATATGCCTCACACCCAAATATATGCAAATGAGAGTAAGAGGGCTTCTCGCCACTCCATGCCTCTTCAGGAATACCACCATCCAAACTCTTACTAGGTGATCTATTGATCACATGCACTGCAGTCTTCATTGCCTCAGCCCAAAAACCACCAGAAAGACTTGCATTGGAAAGCATGCATTGCAACCTTTCTTGAATGGTACGGTTCATCTTTTTTGCAACTGGATTTTGCTCTGGAGTACGAGGGGATGTAAGCTCCCTCTTAATCCCACGAGTATCACAGAAATGCTGAAAGTCATGAGAGAGATACTCTCCACCATTGTCAGTCCGTAGGCATTTAAGCGTTCTACCTGACTGATTCTCAACCAAGGCCAGCCATTTCTGAAATACCTGGAACACATCACTCTTTCGAGCTATAGCATAAGCCCACACTTTCCTAGTTGCATCATCAATGAATGTCACATAGTATTCAGGCCCGCCTAATGACTGTGTAGGCATGGGACCACATATGTCTGAATGCACCAAATCAAGCTTTTCAAACTCTTTCTTTCCCCTTCTTTTATGGGCTGATTTAGTCTGCTTTCCATAGAGACAATGCTCACAAAATTCAAAATCAGAGAAACTCAAATGCGGTACATAACCCAAACGGCATAAGAGTTTCATTCCATTCTGGCTCATGTGCCCCAACCTGCAATGCCACAAAGAAGTGCTTGGCTGCTCGGTTATTGCAACAACATGATCAAATACCCCTGATACATGTAAGGGATACAAAGTCCCACACTTGGCACCCCTGGCCAAAAGCATAGAGCCCTTTTGAATTTTCCAACTTTGAAAGCCAAAAGTGGTGTGAAAACTAGCATCATCTAGCTGACCCACTGAAATAAGACTCTTGGTCAGCTTAGGCACATGTCTCACATGTTTCAAAACAAATGCAGACCCATTTGCAAAAGAAAACTTTATGTCACGTGCTCCCACTATGTCACATGCATAGTCATTTCCAAGATGCACACAACCTGTCTTTCCACTATCATGAGTGGAGAACCATTCCCTATGGGGAGTAACATGGAATGAAGCACCAGAATCCAAAATCCAATCCTGGGAATATGCATCATCTGAAGTGGTAAGCAACTCTGCAGATAAAGTAGACATGAAGAGAACATCATTGTCACTATCACGTGTGACTGCATTGATCTCCTCGATCTTCACTTTTCCTTTGTCCTCCCTTGGACTCTCTTCCTTTTGATTTGCACCCCAATTTGCATTCTTTTTCTTATCCTTTTGCTCTCTTTTCAGCTTGTAGCAATCCTTTTTCATATGGCCCTTCTTGCCACAATGGTAACACTCAATGTTCCGTGCCCTAGATTTACTACGTGACTTTCCTCTTTCCTGGGACTTCCCCCTGAACTGTGATCTGCCCCTTTGCACATTTAAGGCTGCATCCTGCTTGTTGCCATCCATAGACTTCCGTCTAATCTCCTCGGCCAACAAGCTACCCACAACATCATCAAATTTCAGCACTCCACCAGGTGCAGAGTTACTGACAGCTGTACGGAAGGTATCCCATGAGGATGGCAATGAACATAAGAGAAATATTGCCTTAGTCTCCGCATCGAAATTCATTTTCTGAGCCTGAAGCTGGCTGAAAATAATATTGAATTCATTCAAGTGAGAAGCAATGGAGACCCCTTCCTTCATCTGCAGCTCAAACAACGTCTTCATGAGGTAAACTTTATTAGAGGCAGTTTCCTTCTCATAAGTGGCACATAGTTTCTTCCACAAATCTTCCGTAGTCTGCTCATTTACTACTGTGAAATAAACTGACTCTGCAAGATGAAGTCTAATAGTAGACTTTGCTAATGCATCCAACTCATTCCAATCATCCTCAGACATATCCACAGGCTTAGCTTCAATCCCTGCCAAGGGTTTAATCTGCTTCTTTTGAATAAGCACATCCCTTATTTGTTCTTTCCACAAAGAAAAGTTTGTCCCATCAAACTTTTTAATGCTGAAAAACTCCTTTTCAGACATGGAAGAGGATGCCATGATGCAAATAAAGCAAAATCCCAAATGCTAGTGCCTGCAAGAGAGAATCACAACAAATACCAGGTGCACCCAAATGTGTATGCCACAATAGAGTGAAATATCACAAAAGACTCAAAGCTCAAAGCATCAAAAGATGCATTTGACTCATGTGCATATACTATGCATCCATATGAGCAAATCTGGCCCAAAAGAAAATGCCAATAAGTGCCAAATGACTCAAGCATAAACACCGTCCACTAGCATATACATCAATTATATCTCATCCAAGAGAGCATAGCACTATCAGTGCATCACCAACAATGTGTCAAAGCTGTCCCTCAGCATAAAATAGCATCCATGTGCAAAGTATCCATAAAAAATAGCATCCCACAAGGCAATTTGGGCCTATCAGCGCATCCAATAAGGACCGCAATGCATCCAAATGGCCTAT
The DNA here is from genome assembly GCF_047967505.1 of Dipteris shenzhenensis. Taxonomy (NCBI): domain Eukaryota; kingdom Viridiplantae; phylum Streptophyta; class Polypodiopsida; order Gleicheniales; family Dipteridaceae; genus Dipteris; species Dipteris shenzhenensis. The sequence continues at coordinate 43,067,653 of NC_141619.1, forward strand.
AAATCATCCACTGCAACCCAATGCATACCACGAATGAGCGCACAACTGCAACCAGAGTGATCTGCATAAGGTATGCTCAAGAAATTATAGTCCCACGGTAATGAGCGCTACTGAAAATAGAACCTGAGATGCCTCAAAACATGGGTGCCATTGCATAATCGGACTCGGCAAGAAAATTTGCAAATATCTCTCTTCTGCCAGAACTCCAAAATCCCAACCGATGAGTGAGAAATGGGAGTCAACACTTATCCACTGCCATGTGGCATAAATCTAAGGTTTCAAAACCTTAGAATGAAAAATGCATAACAGAGAGACGAAATCGAATACACAGAGATCTATAACTCTGAAAATCCTCCACCGAATTACGCAAGAACTGACAGATAGGGGTTTTTGGGCATCCGGAATGCAATGGGACAGACGGGTTTTGGAAACCGTGGTCTCAATCACTGGGTCCAACACACGGGCTGAAAAACGTTTTTTGAAATAGAGTTGTTTGTAAACTCCACCGGAGTGCAAATGATGAGCAACATAGAAGTTTTAGGACCTCCTGAGTCCACCGGAACTGACAGATCTGCAAATGGTTGCTCCAAACTTGAGTTCCAACACCCGGGCAAAAAACGCAAGAACTGACACAGTGAGTCAGAAATCCAATGAAATGATCCCAGATTCAAGAATGAAGGTGTTTCCAAGCTCCTGAAGTGAAGTGGACACCAAAAGCAAGCAATAGTTGCCTCTACAAGTCAATATGGAGTCTCTGTCATCGAACGGAACAGGGAAAAGCTCAAAAAACGACTTTTTCTTTGAAAGCTCTTAACAGGCTCTCAAAACCACTTCGCAAAGCCAAAGTGACTTTTCCAAAGGTTCCTCCAAGGTCTCTGCACACTCGGATGCAAGTAAAGTCACCCACAAAGCTTCCCACAAAGCTTCTCCTTCCTCCCACAGAGCTGTTGAGCTTCCAAGCATTCACGCATGCTCAGCTAGATCACCCGGGCTCTGATACCAGTTGAGAGTGCTCTCAACGGAAGCAAGAACGGAAGAAGGAGAGAGAGACAGAGAGCCACACAAGTT